>NW_008660673.1:0-12872 GCF_000695815.1 Acanthisitta chloris
ACTTTCAAGGTCAAGCTTCTCCTGCAGCCCCTGCAAGGGTTTCTTTGGCCCCATTCCTGTGGAACTGCCCCATGGTTATCACCATGCATCATCTCATCACAGAGCCCTGGGGCTGTCTGATAAATGCTCCTGAGGCCAAACTGCACACTGAGTGTGCTGTGGGGAAGGGTTTCCCTGAGCTGGGAAGACAAAATGTCGATGGGTCTGTGCTCTACCTCAGTTCTTTATAACCTGCCTGGTCATGATGAAAGTATCCTGTGATGCTATTAGCAGGGCTTGACTTAGTAATTTAGAGCTAACAGGAGCCTGTGCTATGCCTGTGGGAAACCTCCTATCCAAAGGAAAGGGTTCAGTGATTTTTTTCCTGCTTCCTTTCTTTGCAAGAGTGTCTCGGACCAGTGCCTGCATTTTATGGGGTGGGTTGATCAACCAGAAGCCACAAAGGGTCTGGAAAAAGACCATTTTAAAAGGAAGCAGAACTTTGCAAATGCTCCCTGAAGCCTTGGATTTCTTGCAGCAACTGTTCCTGCTGCCAGGGCTCGTTTCACCCCTTGCACAGCAAGATTTGTGGGAGAGTAAAGCAAAGGCTTCATGCCCTGAGCTGGGAAAGTCAAGGACAAATAATTGCAGTCTAGCAGTCAGTGAGGGCAGAATAAATGAGCTATTTGAAAATCACAGCAGGGCTCAGCACTGCAGCTCCGATGCTGCTGCCTGTGTCCCAGGATCAGGGAGCCATGGGCTCTCTCATGCCTCCAGGTGTCTGTTTTTGCTTTTTAACATCAGCCTTACAAAGTTTGCAGATTTTCCAGGCACATTCTTTCAGTGCCACTGAGTTTAGGCTCTGGGCAGAGGTAAGAAGTCCTCAGTTCATCCTTAAGGGAAGGAAAAGCATCATACTTTGCAGTTTAACATGACTTTTCACTAACGATTGGTCCACTTAGAAATAAGGGCAATGCCACCAAACAACCTTCTGGTCACTGCTGCTGAAGCCTCAAACAAGCTGGAGAGGGAAAACATCACCAGCACTGCCCTGAGTTAGGAATATGTCAGGAAAAAATCCCTGTATTTCAGTCTTCTATGTTGGAAAAACCGAATTGCTGCTGTCATCTGTCCCCCCCAGCACCAGGCTGTCTTGTAGCAAATGCTTGCCCATCTTTTCAAGTCTGTCAGCCAGTTTTGACCTTGATACAAACCAGACTGGTTTTGGTTTGTCACCAGACAGGGTGAGGAAGGAGGTGAGGAAAGAACATTTGGCTAAGCGCGTTGGGAATGCAGGAGGCATGAAAAACAGGGAGAGAACCGTGAGCAGATGGAGGGTGAAGAGGTGTTGCAAGACTCTGGGCTCTGCCACGTTAATGATGTTAATAACCAGTGAGCAGTGATGAATGGATTATATCGAACTGATTTGGGTCAGCTGGGGACACCACAGGGCAATGCTGCCTTTGCTTTGCAGTTAGAAATGGAGTTCTGTGGAAATGGGTCCCTTCCTACCACCAAGTTGCTCTTTGGATCAGGGAACACTTTCCCACAGATAAACTCCCTAACCTGCCCTGCACAGTGTAAAACAGCACAGTGAAAAGAAAATAGAGTGGTCTCCAGAGGGGCTTGTCCCAGGGCCTCTGGAAACACAATGATCTCCCGAGTTTTCTCAGGTGCAGAACACCTTAGAGTAGGCTACAAGAGATGCTCACAGGTGTAAGGAGCCAAGCATCGGAGGGGAGGACTGTGTTTCCTGGTTGATGAACCTGCCCTGCACAGTGTAAAACAGCACAGTGAAAAGAAAATAGAGTGGTCTCCAGAGGGGCTTGTCCCAGGGCCTCTGGAAACACAATGATCTCCCGAGTTTTCTCAGGTGCAGAACACCTTAGAGTAGGCTACAAGAGATGCTCACAGGTGTAAGGAGCCAAGCATCGGAGGGGAGGACTGTGTTTCCTGGTTGATGGGACACCCACACAGCCAGGTGCCTCCAGCATGAGGTTCTCGGCAGAGGATGGGACACAGACACCAGCCAGACTAGGATCTCCTGTACTGATGGCACTGAGGGGAAAGTGTGATCCCTTCCTTGTGGAGCATCTAACCCAGGCTGGGTGCTTTCGGCACTCGTGTTTTCTCACTCTAATGGTGCTGATGGTCATGAGCTCACAGGTGAGCAAGTACCTTTAATCACAGGATCATTAAGGTTGGAAAAAAACTCTAAGATCATAGAGTCCAACCATTCCCCCAGCACTGCCAAGGCCACCACTGAACCATGTCCCCAGATGCCACTACCACATGGCATTTAAATCCCTCCAGGGATGGTGACTCCATCACTTCCCAGGGCAGGCTGTGCCAAGGCTTGACAACACTTTCCATTAAGAAATTTTTTCTAATATCCAATCACCAAGTAGGTGAAACAACCCTTTACTCACAAAGCCAACAAGGAAGCTCCTTTCAGAAGTGTAGAGGTTACCCATGAACATTGACATGACTCCTTATGTCATCTTCCAACTTCTCTACCTGGGACCACCCTTTTATATCCCTGGTTTGTACCCAGGCATAGCTGCATCCCACCTCCCAGTTCCTAACGTGCACCACAACAACCTGCAAACACACTTTTAGATTGTCAAAGCCCATTCCTACTCTCCACCCCAGGCCACCACTGGGTACCTTGGGTGGACATGCAAACTCCTAGGTGACAGGAGGAGGAAGCAGGGGTTACTTGCCTTGTGTGTGGCTCACGGAACCCGGCAGGTCACGCACGGTGTTCAGTGAAAGTGGTGCCTTTTAATCTCCTGATCTCTGCCCTGCCTTGAGCAGCTTTGCCATCTGTCAGGCGCAGTGGAAGGTGACAACGCATGTCTCAGCAAAGATCCAAGTTCCTCCGAAGTTCCACTCCTATGTCTCCATCCACCAGTCTTGATTTCACTGAAGAATTTGGTGTTTAAGTGCTTTACCCTTCAGTGGTTTTCACCCAGTATCTGGTTTTGCTGTCAGAATAAGGTGGGAACCCTCTAGTTTTATTTCAATGGTCTTTTCCAACCTTAATGATTTGGGTATTTCTCAGTGGTTCTGCTTCTTTGGAAGCATTTCTGCTCATTGCAGGGGAGTTAGGCTAGATGACCTTTGATGGTGCCTTCCAACCCAAACCATTCTCTGATTCTATGCTGACTCAAGAGAAAGAAAATTGAACTGCCATTTCCACAGGTAAGGTGAGGCTGCAAAAACCTCAGATACCTCAAAATAAACAAATTCAGGACAAGCTGCTCGAGATAAAACTAATTGCAGGTTTCTTGAACTCTCACCATGACAACAGCACTTGGCTCTTACGCCGCTTCTGCCACCAGCAGGTCTCCAAGCACTTTCCAAAGGAAATAAGTGCATTTTCCACTGATTAAAGCAGGAGAAGTGACTGCTCAGAGAGCCCATGGAGTCCCCAGACTCATGTCTTTGACAGGTAACAATGTGGGGAGGGTTTATCCTCCTTTTCAGCTTTGCACCTCCCTGGGGTCTGTATGTGTGGTCACATCTGTGCGTGCTTGATCCTACAATGCCAAGGCAACTGCATCTTGTCACTGGAGATGTTTATGGAAACCTGCCCATCGGCCACAGAGGAGAGGGTGTGGTCCGGCAAAAATCTAGCTGAAATATGGTCCTTTTTGCATCAGGAATGAGTCTTTGGGGGTTCACTTGTTTAAGCTGCCGTGCTATTAATTTCAGCCTCTCTTTAGCAAGGAGGAGTTAATTATGATTGTGCCAAGCCAGGTGATGTTTGAAATAGGATCTGTGTGGTCATTGTAACTGATCTTTGGCTGCTCGGGAAACCCAGGCTGGCGGCTCAGCCCGTGCTGAATGGCTCTCAAAATACAAATATTTGCCTGTGGATAGATGCCTTATTATTAATTTAAAGCCTGCCATAAATCATGAGCTCAGAAATGCAGACTTAAGCTTCATGGACAAAAATAGACATGGCCTCCTGCACGGGGAGCTGTTCTGATTATGCTTCCATAATTGGATCATGCTGAAATGGATACCTTAAATTTAGTTACAAAAGGCTAACAAGAAAAATATTCCAACAATTTATCACAGCCACAGTACTATATTTAAAGCTGTCAGCATTCCTAGGATATAAAGTGCTTATAAATCCCAACCATTTGTAACTGGCCACAGGAATCTGTCTCCACGCTGACATTTAACGCTCAAGTTCTCCGTGCTGGGAACCCTTGATTCAGCCATGTAATTAAGCCTTCACCTCAATTTCACTTTAGGAATAGTCCTGCTGCTGTTACTGGCTTAAATGTAGATATATATACTCAAATGCACTGTCAGTTCAAGGCTCAAACTTAATTAATTTCCTTCACTGATCAATGCCTTGCTGCTAGTTTGGAGTTTGAGGTACCAAAATCCTGCTCTCATGTTTCATTTAACTGACATAAAGCATTGCCTGGTCCTGTTTTGGGTCTGTGGCAGCTCATTAGCTGAGAGATGAGAAAAGCAGCTGTCAAAAAAATGGAGTTAAATGTATTTCTCCATGAACCTTTCCGATGAATCTTTAGAAAAAGGCACATGATAATCCATAGCTGAATAGCTCTTCAATTCCATGAGCCTGCTGGCATCCTCAGCCCACTGCTATGCCTCAAAAAAGAGGGATTAAATACTTGGAAGTGGGCAGACATGGAATGAATGTCCTGAGAAGACTTCTCCCAGACCTTCACTGGTTCATGCCCCGAAGCATGGGATTTTACCTTGGATTAAAAACTCATCTAGAGCTTAAACTTGCTGTGCCTAGTAAGGTGGTGGTTCTCTTCCCAGCGGATTGGCAAAGGACTTTTCCATGGATAAAAGCAGTGAAATACTTCTAATTTAGGTTCAGATATCCCTGCCCTTGATTCTGGAGTCTGTTAAGATTTCAAAACAGCCTTGATTTCCAAAAGTTTCCCCTTTTCTTGGCTTACACCAAAGCCAGGTTTGTACATCAGAGACACTGGAACTTAGAGCTGATTCCAACTTTTCATCCCTTCTCACTAAAGACAGAAATAGAAGCATAGAATCCCAAACTGATCTGGGTTGGAAGGGACCTCAAAGCTCTCCTTATTCCAAACCCCTGCCATTGACAGGAACACCTTCCACTAGACCAGGTTTCTCCAAGCACAAGTTTTTCCTAAGCATTTCCATTACTTGCCATTAAATCATATTTTCACCTCTGCTTGCTGTGACTTCAGGTCACCTGCTCAATGGAGACACAATGGAAAGATGTTTGCTTGAGTTAGGATACAGCTAATCCTGAAAGAGCCTGGCATTTGGAAAACCAGCCAAGAAACAAGGCGAGGAGCAATGCCTCTGCCTGTGGCTCTGCTTTCCTTTGTGTTTTCATTTCCTACCTTCATTCTTTCTTCCTTACATAATGTCAAACCTCTGGAATGTACTTGTTTATTAGCGGAGTAATGAACAACAAGCAAAAAAATGCAATAAAAGAAGAAATTGCTTCTAAACATCCCTTGCCAAGCATGTGAATCCTTCAGGAAACTGATACATGCCACAGCTCAACAAATCACTGAAGAATGTGAGTTGAACACTCAGGAAGCCTGTTGGGATGTGCAGTTTTCCATATCTTCTAACAAAAGTTGTGCTTATCAACACTTTTTTTACAGACCAAAATCTCTTAGTTCTCTTGCTTCAAAGACAGGACAGCCAGGGTGCACCTGAGGGCTGAATCTCTCCCTGGAGGTCCAACCATGTTGCAGCCCATGCCAAGCACTTCCCGGTGTGAGGAAGGGACTTGCTGCAGGAGTCTCAGTGCTGTTCAGAGAATCACAGAATCATTTAAGATGGAAAAGACCTCTAAGGTCATCGAGTCCAACTATTAACCCAGCACTGCCAAGTCCTGTCACCTAGAAACAGCCTCTCCATGTTTTCTTTCTGTTTTCACCAAGATCAGGCCTTGCAAACTCAGCCCTGGTTTCTTAGCAGATATCACACATCTGCCCCAGACCTCAACAATTTTCAGTTGACAGACACTGCAGCGAAATTGCTTTTCTTCAACATCTCTCACAAAAAAACCCCTAAAGTGAATGCAACACTTTTCCTTCCCACTCCACTCTGGCCTTGCCAGCTCCTTTGGAAAGCTCAGATTGCCAGCATGACTCATGCAAGGTGCCAATAGCAAACGGAGGAAAGAATTGCCTTTGATGTTCCACTTGAATTTATGTTCCTAATAATCATTCCTTGGACAGAGTAAAGAAGGCTCAGCCAAACAAACATCCCAACTGCAGGGTTGATAGCTGCAAGGAACGTTTTCCTCCCTCTGCCAAAACATCAAGTGTTGTGGTTAATAGCAAACATTAATGAAGTCATTACACAGTGATCGAAGCTTCCACGCAAGGGGTTGAACCAGTGTGACAGCTGTGACTTCCTTTGGGAAACAGTTTCATGGCTTTAAGATCCGAAATATCCTTAGGCCAGGCAGGGGACCACGCTCAGCTCTCAGGTGATGGATGGCCATCACCTTTGGCCTGCAAGGCCAGCACAGTGGCTTCACATACACTGCAAGGTGCCTCACGCCTCATGCTGAGAGAACTGTAAAGGCAAATGCATGTTATGATCTGATATCTATCCCCCACACCATCCAGACAACACAGAATCACACCTCAGCCACCTGGAGTGAGGAGATGGGGCTGAATTGACAGTGGAGAAGGAGCAAGCTGAGTGGCTGAGACTCTCTGGGAGGTTATGAAACCTTCTTCTAGAAAGATCTCTCCACCCTAAAACCACTGTTCAGGATCCTCCTTCAAAGTGAGGTCGCTTGGCACTGCTTTGGATGTCTCCACATGGGCTTCTGCCAGTACAGACTTCAGAGCTGAGCTTTGAAGTTGTCCACCCTCCTCCCACATGCCTGCTCTCACTTTGACCTTCCTTTCACAAAAATAGCTCTTTTCAGTCATAGAAAATATCAAAGGTGTTGGACAATGGCTGGATCCCTGTTTTCACTGAAGTCAGTGGGAACTCTGCCATGGTCTGGAGGAGAATGTGATCAGCCCAGCAGGGTCCCATGACTTGCCCTGGGATCATAAGGACCACTGACATAAGCTGTGGTGGCTCAGAACATTAGCAATAAGATGGTGGGGGACCCATTTCCTCTTGCAGACACATGAGCAAATCCAGCTTTCAACTGGTGGACTGTGGGACAGGAACTGCAAGCCAGTCCCTGGAACTTAGAGATCACAGCGAAGCACAGGGGCTCCAAAATGAGTGTCAATGATCTGGTCAGAGCCAGAGCTAAGAAATAAGGTTGTTCCAATCTATGGGTTCTGTACCACCCAACCTACATGTCCTACACCACTCAACCTGTAGATCCTCCTCCATCCAACCCACAGGTCCAACACCATCCCAACCTATAGATCCTCCTCCATCCAACCCTCAGGTCCAACACCATCGCAACCTATAGATCCTCCTCCATCCAACCCACAGGGCCTACACCATCCCAACCTACAGGTCCTTCTCCATCCAGCCCACATGCCCTACACTCATCACTAGAGTCACATGGATGTTGTGACCCCACATGATTTTGCTGTATGCATAACCCTACCTGATGTTTACTGAAAGCCCCAGATTCTGGAGTCATGTGAATAGGAAACAATCTTCACTCTTATTTTTTGAAGTCTAAAAGTCTTTTGGGAAATTGTTGTCATATATTGTGAACACTCTACCTCTTCACAGTAAGAGATAGTGTGAAAGCCTAGCATGTCTCATTTTTTACTAGTTTTTTTGGGGACTTGAAATTTTTGCTGGGTTAAAAAACATATCAGTTCTGCTCATAGACCTTCCCTTACCCATGACCTTGGACTATCACAGCCACAATGGCTCTGCCATTAGGATAAAAATCATCTTTTGAGCCTGTGGCTGGAAATACTGTTCCCAATCTAACTGCCAATTTCTCTGCTGGAGCTCAGGCTCCATCAGAAGAAGCTTGTTGTGGGGTTTCAGTTCACAACTCCCTTTACAGGCAACACAGTGCAACATTAGAGACGATGAGACAAAAATAAATGGAGGAAACTAGACACAGGAACATAATCAAAGGCATTGAGTCTTTTAAGATAGCATCTGTCCTAATATTTACAGAGTCCTTCCAAAGCTAAGAGACTTCTTCTGGACTTCAGAGACTCAGTACTGATCTGTTCTTGTTTATGGTCCCGATGCCAAAGAAAATCGAGGGGTCAATAAACACCATGCACCCTGCCATGCTCTGTCAATGGAAGTCTTCCTTGGAATTGAGTGCCTGAACAACATAAAAGTATTCTCATTCTGCTTTATGTTCTCATCTACCTCCCAAATAATCATTTTCAGAGATATACAGGAACACAAACTCATTAGGACTTGAGGTTTGTTCCTGCTTTTCCATCAAGCTACAGTGGCAGCCCACGTGCAGTGTCTCACTCCAGCATGGCATTGTCCTCATGGGTTCATCTTGTAATTGTTCTTCCTGTGGGAATTCACATATCTGAATCCAGAGCAAGGTCCAGCCCACCAAGGAATGGCTCTCCTCAGAAAAGTGGGCTTATTTAAATGGAGCTTTCACTGTAGCCACTCAATGTTCAGTCTCTTTGGGTGTCTGGACCCTAATTAGAGAAAGGAATTGTGGATCAGGAGCAGGAGGTTGGAAGGACACGCAAAAGAGATTCACCCCAGAGTTGCAATCTTCTGGGGTTTACCATGATTAGTGGCTCCAATCCCACTAGTTGGCTATGATGGAATAGAAACCATCTAATTGTGTGTTGATTGCAGCTAATTGCTCCACAGGAAGGAGCTCAGGCCTTTCCAGCTGATTGTGGAAAACAGTGAGAGCTGAAGGAGGATGTCCACAAGACAGGACTCCCCTAAGACAGGGCTCCCATGAAGGGGATGCATGGCAGGAGACAGAGAGGGGCTGCCCAGCTCAACTTCCTCCTCTGGCACCTGGGCTACATCTAAATGGCCATGGCCCCAAGCCTGCTGGAGGTCAAAGAGGTCTGGGACAATGAGAGCATGGTGTAATTCTTGGGGGTGTCTTGTGCAAGGCACCTTGTGGGTCCCTTCCAACTTGGGATACTCTATGATTCTAGCCCTGCACTGTTTTGGCTTTCTCTGCTATGCTGCTAGACTGCTTTTTGGCTGGCCCCATCCCTTGCCAGCATCCCAGTGGCAAGTGGCTTCCAAGGGGTGTGTCAGAGAAGGGGCACCACTAGAGGGAGAGGATCAAGGGCCAGGGTTGGGCAACTGTGAACAGCAGGCATAGCCTCTCTCCTGCTAGCACCCCTGCTCCTAAATCAAAGGGACTCAGAGCTGTGCTGCTCTGTGCTTGGGAATCATAGAATCATAGAATCAACCGAGTTGGAAAAGACCACAAAGATCATCAAGTCCAACCCTACCGTGGTTACTAGACCATGGCACTAAGTGCCACATGTAGTCTCATCCTGAAAACCTCCAGGGACGGTGAATCCACAGGGCACAGACCTCCTGCTTCAGACACCTCTGAAATTCTCTCAGATCCTTTTTCCTTGTGAGAATTTCAGACCACTATCAGCTTGAGGCTTTGCAGGTGATACAGAGGGGGAGAGAGGCTGGGGGGAGGCAGCGGGAACTGGGATATGTGGTGGGAAGGGAGCATGGATGTGCACCCAGCAGATGCCTGGCACCGGATTCCACGAAGAAACTGCAGCAGGAGCAAAGCTGGGCTGCTAAACTGTGGCTTTGGAAGAGAAAGGGAACATGAACAGCAGAACCGAGAGCCTGAAAGCAAGCACAGGCTCGGGATGAATGTGTGGGGTCGGGGGTTTGGCTCTAGTGGGTTTGTTGTTGCAGGAAGGAATGCAAGCAATTTCTTGGCAGGATTTCTCCCCAGGATATTAGCATTATAAAGGGAGTCGCTGAAAAGCAACAGTTCAGATAGCTGTTGTTGGCTCAGTTCACCCTCTCCGTGGGTCTTGGTCTACTCTGCTCTTTCTCAGTTAATACAGGACGATTTGATTTCTCCACACTTTTCACATCCAAAGCACCCCAAAAACAGCTGAGGAGGACAATGGGCAGGATAACCTCCCATTCAGCATCCCAAAACTGCCTGCTCGCCCTTCCTCTGCAGGAAGAGTGCAACCTGGAGCCTGCAGGAAAGGGTCTCTTGGCAAGGACGAAACAACAGATTGATGCTTTCTCTCCTTTCCTGACAGGATGAAGGGATCCCAAACGGGTCTCTTCTGGCTCTGGTGCACATTAGGTATTTAAGCCTAATAAGCCTGTGATCATGTCACTCAGAGATGGATGGAGAATCTATACCCCAAGGACAGGTAGTTTTAAGGCACAAATGCAGATGTAGCCCAAGGAGATATCTTTCCCTGTAAAAAGCTTGGACCCTGACTACTGTATGGGGGTTGGCGGTGTTTGGGGGAAAGAGCCCTCTGTGCCTCCTTTTACTGGACATTGTAAAACTTTGCTGCTTCTCAAGCAACCTTAGTACCTGCCTCTCCTAGGGAAAGGAGCTTTGCTGTCACTAGAGCAGGTTCACCTGAGCACTTCAGAGCTCAGGTGACACTGGGCACAAATTCATGCCCTTGATCATTTTTAATAGTACTTTGGAAAAGACTTCTCATCCCTCCCCTCTCATTCCTACAAGCAACAGCTGCTCTGGGAAATCACATTGCAATCAAAACAGAGTTGACAGAGCGGTTGTTCGTATTCTCCCCTTCCTTGGGGGCAGAACTTCCAATCCAGATTAGATTAAATTGAACCAAAAAGCATCCAGACTATGCAGTTCTAAAGCAGCCAAGAATCAATGAGTTTTCCTGATCCTAGGTCCACACTGCAATTTCTTTTGCATTCGTCTGGGCGCCCACATGCATTGAACATTGAATGTACCCCATTTCTGGGGCCACTGGGAGGTGAGTGTTTACAAACTGAAAATTGCACTTTGGGCCATTGGAAAGACACTGCTGAAGCAGAAATGGAAGCTGGTAGATTAAATGTTGTAATGGGCTACCCAGGAAGGTGGTGAAATCCCTGGAGGCATCTAAGGAAAGACTGGACATGGCACATAATGCCATGGTCTAGTTGACAAGGTAGTGTTTGTTTGTCACAGGTTGGACTCGATGATACCAGAAGTCTTTTCCAACCTAATTGATTCCATGATTCCCTATGGCTTTGTTTCCAGCCCTGCATTGAGGAAAGGAACTTCAGGGTTATTCCATGGTTGTTTAAGCCCCATAGCCCTGAAGGTACCATTGCAGCAGGTAGATGAGTGGTGGGTGGTTCACAGGGCAGTGCTGCTGCGAGAGGAACTAGCACATCCTTCCCCAGAGCTGGCATGTCCTTCCCCACCAGCAGGGGCAGCATGGAAGCTTTCTGCCCTCCATGAAGGGTGAGTTTGAGCTCTGAGATGCTGGCACCATCCACACAGCAGCCATCCCTGTTAAATGCTCCCTTGCCTTTTGCCTCTCCACAGATGTGCATCTGCTCCCCATGGGTGGAAAGAGACACTGAAATGGCCAGAAATAAAGCCAAGCTGGTGCAAAGGAGAGCAGGCTGTGACCACCAGCAGGGTTAGGCTCTGGGGGGACGCTGGAAGACCTCAGGATATTGAAGGAGCCTATGGGTACAACCAGAGCATGCAGCCTCCAGGTATCAAAGAAAATGCACAAGATGTCAGGTCTTTCCCTGTTTTGTCACATAATAAATTTGTTGTCCTCCTTACAGCATCCACCTGTTTCCTAGAGGCTGGAGAAAGTGGTGGCTGCAGGAGAGCTGCCCCTTTGAGGTCACTGCTCCTTGGATATCCCGACCTTCTATCCAGAGGCAGGAGAAGGGACACAGCAGCACCTGAGGGTGCATCAAGGCACCTAGCAGGGTTAAGATGGGGAGCCTTGGAGGAACAGGGCTTATTCTGGAGCAGGAATAAACAGCCACATAGTCCAAGCTACAATAAATGGATCCTTCCACTGGTAAATAACGTCCACGGGGAGAAGAAGGTGTGAATGGGATTTGTTCCTCTAAACAGCTTAGAGTGGCTTTGGAAAAGCCTGTCCAGGGTGTGAGCCCTCACTCCATCACAGGGTACTGTGATCTCCTTCAGGGATTCCCTGTGCACCACGGACCCTCCTCCCACTGCCAAAAACATGAGTAAAACCCCACAGAGTTTTATACACAGTAAATGATACACCAGGCCTGTCTAACAGAGAGCCAGGAGCTCTCTGGGTAGTGACGTGAATGTTAATGGTGATTTAGTCAGAAAATCCAGTGAAGCATGACATTAATCAGGAAAAGGGACCACATCTATGCTTTAAAGTATGTAATTGCCCCTGAATCCCCCAAATTTGCTGCTCACAAGGGCTGGCGCAGCAGAGCCTGCAGCAGGAGGAGGGCTGAGCACTGTGAAGGGTTTGACACCTCTGATGGCTGTCTCTGGAGACCATCACAAAAAAAACCTGGAGACTAATGGAAATGCCACTCAAGCAAGACATGGTGTGTAGGCATGTAAAACAGAGAACTGAATTGCTTTTTCAGGACCAAGTGAAGGTGAAGAATCTGAAAGTGAGTATATGCCCACAGCACTGCTGCTATGGGCACGTGAAACCTATTGTGACTTTTACCAGGTATGGAAGGGACATTTCATTCTCTTCTGTCCCGGAGAGGATCACAGCTCCTTTTTGGGGCTGGGAATATCCACCAGGAGACATGGATCTGTTGAACTGGTGCTCCATCCTGTCCCAGAGGTGTGGACTCAATGGTTGAGACCTGGACAGTGACCAATGGCCCCAAACAGCAAACATCCTGTTCTTTGTTGTTGGGTTTGGTGAGGCAGAGGGAGGACTTAATGTGCATTAAAGTAAGTGTGTGTAGAAGTCATGGAATCCCAGAATAGTTGAGGTTGGAAG
>NW_008660674.1:0-523 GCF_000695815.1 Acanthisitta chloris
AAAAAAAATAGTACCAGAGGAGAAGAACATTACTTAAAAGAAAATAAAATCATTTTTAAGAGCAAGTGCTAGGTAAGGTACATCACCTATCAGAAGTTATAATCCATTTTCTGATATATTAATAATAGAGGAAGGTGAAAACTTTGAAAATCATAAAAAGTATGGCAGCAGACCTCAAAACTTAGAAGTGGTTGAAGAAAAGCAGAGAGATAATAAAGATTTTCACTCTGGGAAATTTGTGCTGACAGACAACTGTTTCATGCTTGTAAACTGCTTTGAATGGGCTGACAGACAGCACAATTCATATCCCTTAAACAGTCTAGCTATGTACTTTATCTAGTGTGGGGTACTGAGAAGCAGTGGCCTAGATCTTTATTTTACAAAGTCTTCTACTAAGAACAAGGCTAACAGTTAACTAGAATGTCAGCTTAGCAGCTCTGAGGTATGATGTGACACAGAATATTACTACCAGAAATATTTCTGTTAATATTTTCATTAGAAATAAGTGAGTCTGCTCACCATC
>NW_008660675.1:0-562 GCF_000695815.1 Acanthisitta chloris
TGACCCCAGGTGTGTGTGTCCTCAGGTATGTGTGACCCCAGGTGTGTGTGTCCACAGTTGTTACCCCAGGTGCATACATGCCCAGGTGTATGTGACCCCAGGTGTTTGTGCCCCCCCAGGGTATCCTCTCTGCTCGCACCTACTACAACAACGAGCACATCTACCCCTACCTGTACCTGGCAGGTTATCACTGCCGCAACAAGAACGTCAAGGAGGCTCTGCAGGCCTGGGCTGACACGGCCACTGTCATCCAGGAGTGAGGGGGGGTCCTGGGAGTCCCTGAGGGGGTCTTGGGTGTACCTGGGTGGTCCTGGGGGGATCCTGGGGTTACCTGGAGGTCCCTGGGGGTATCTGGGGTTACCTGGAGGTCTCTGGGGAGGCTCTGCAGGCCTGGGCTGACACGGCCAGGTCCCTGGGGGGGTCCTGGGGGTATCTGGGGTTACCTGGAGGTCCCTGGGGGGGTCCTGGGGGTGGGGTTCCCTGGACGAAGGACGTCGGGGAGGCTCTGCAGGCCTGGGCTGACATGGCCACCGTCATCTAGGAGTGAGGGGGGGTCCTGGGG
>NW_008660676.1:0-13026 GCF_000695815.1 Acanthisitta chloris
CCAGGGGTCCCGGGGGGGTCAGGGCTGGCGCTGCTGGGCACACGGCGTCCTCGCTCTGCTGCTGACACTCCTCTAAGTCGTGTGTGCGAAGGGAAGAGCTGCGGCACTCGAGAGCTAAGTATCTGCTGCGAGCAGTGAAAAACGAGGCGTGAAGAAATGCAGTAAACTCTTTGAACAAAGGCTCTTTTCTGCTCCTCGAGCGCTGGCAAAGGTGGAGTCAGGGCAAGGCAAACTCGAGCCCGAGTGAGGTTCAGTCGATGCCAGCTTGAAGATAGTAAGAATGTGAGCCCAGTAGAATAAATAAATATACGACCTTTCCAGTGGTAAAACTGGACAGAGCACTTATAAATTCCTGTGTCCATGTACACATTCTTTTTCCACAGCCCTGCTTTGTTTAACCAACCAAAAAAAAACCCCCAAATTGTTCCAAACCGTTTTTTCTCCGTCCAGGGGCTTCATAAAGTAATTTGTGAAGCAAACTCTCAGGAGTAAAAAGTGTGTATCTGCTAAAACTGATCTCGGTCAATTCTAAGTGAAGAATCAAGTTGGGTGATGTGGTGGTTGATAAGAGCAAAATGCCTTTAAGCATCTGTAGTTTTGTATTCACTGTGTTTTTGGCAAAAAGAATCATCCACAACTGTCTAAAGAGCAGCAAAGACATGATCATTTAGTTCTTCATTGTTAAATTAGCTAGAATCTTGTGGTTTGTACATTTAGAAGATACTTTTAGCTTGGTCTCCCATTTAGAGATGGAGTATCCTTTAAAAAAGCCTGCAATAATTGTGATTGAAAGAAAGCAACAAATCTCACTGGAAGGTATCCAACCTAGTACAAATGTAAACAGGAGTACTTTTTAATGCAGCAGGTTGTAAACACAGCCTGACCCTTTAATAGAACAGCTGGGGTATTAGGCTCTGTGTTAAAACAACAGCCCTAATATGTAATGCCTAAGGAATGACTCAAAAAAAAAAAAAAAAAAGATGGTATTACCTATTCGATGTAGTGAGTTACAAAGAGGTCTTGGAAGCCTAAAGGGCTTTCTGAAGTGTTTTGACATGATCATTATACTAATGTAAACTTAAAATTACGCATGAACTTGGCCTTTAGTAGTTAATGCTCTGTGCTGTCTACAGAAGTATAGAGAAAATAAGCTCTTCCAGTGCAGGCTATGAAGAAAGGACCAAGTGGCTCCATTGTCTATTGTTGTAGCTAGTTAGAAATGCCTTTTTTGGTTTGTTCTTCCCTTTGATATGCTCAATGACTGTACTTTGTCTAAGTGTTTTAGCTGTTGGGCAGCATATTGAAAAGCTGTAGATGGTACATGCAGATTCTGCTTGTCTGTTCGTGTATGCGTGGTTTGATGTGTTTGTCTTTTAAGCTCAGAATTGAGCAATAATGTTTTGAATCTACAGAATACACCCATTTTCCTTTCCACGCTGAGGCATCCTACTAGGAAGTGTATTTACTGTGGCAAAAGGTTGCAGTGGTTTTTTTCAGTGTGTCATCTCCTGTTGCAGTGTTGAAACTTCTTATTTAAATGAAGCCTTCCGAAGCACTCTACTGACAGCTCTGCTGTCTCTGTGTGTTGTAGGAGCAGGATTGGTCTTGGTATATCCAAATATGTCATGGGCCTCTCTGAAATGAAGTATTTGTTGCTGAAAGATCCTTTGCTGGGACTAGTGTGTAAGGGCTTAATGCATATATAGAATCCTAGTTTCTACATTAACCATTTGGTGGTCTTGGGAATCAAGCCTGGGGTAGAGAAAGGCAGTGCTGACTTGCCTCCGTAGCTGGTTTAGTACTTCTTTCAGAAGCACCTTGCAAATCTGAATGTCCAAATGTTTATTAGCATTATACTTGTAGTTAGAAAGTTCTTGAAATTATGTTTGGGAATTTGGGGAGTTTTAATGGTCATCTACCTTCTTCCATGCTCTTAACACCCTGACTGAAGCAGTAGACACATCCTGAAGTCCTCACTAGACAAGTGATTGATGAGACTCTTTGGGCCAGTACACTGCTAGCAACGCCGCTCAAATCCTTCGATGGACCACATGCAACATTAGCCTTTTGGAGGTTAGTCACTTAGATGTGTAAACAGAGGAGTGTTAAAAGCCTGGGAATACAGTGTTCTCATAGTGATCCAGAAAAAGTAGTGGGAGGGTGATACAAGCTTTGCAGGCTCTGTAGGGTTACACAAAGAGCCTGGAGTGTGTTCTACAAGTGGGTTACTTGCCACAACAGTTCCTAGTCAGCGCTAACTTATGATACCTGTAACACAGATTTTAATTGATTACTAAACAGATTACTAAAGTTGATGCAGTTTAATCATCAATGAAGTTACATCAGTTAAATTTGCTGATGGAAACCATTGTTGGATATGTCTCTTCATAAAGTCTACTACAGAGTGCTTCATGGCTGCAATTAGAGATGGACAGCTACTTTTGGTATCTGGGCCAAATGCCTTTGGGAGTAATTACAGCTGACTTCCAGCTTCTTTTAATATTACTATGAGCAGGTTTTTCACTTCCTGTCATGCAACTGTTAATCATCTCTATCACACTGTGCAGCTGCCCAAATCTTCTGCAATTGCTGGTTATCTGCCTGGCAGATGTTTTGTGTAGACAGAAGTACTGTGAAGCATGGCACTTCTCAGTGGTGCTTATTGTCTATGCTGAATATAATGTTAGAGGCTCAGAGTTGGCATTTGACTCAAACCAGAAAACCCATCACCCTCATCCCTAGGAGGAGTAAGTTTTGGGTCTGTGCCATTGTGGATTGTGTTCTGACCAGAGACCCACCTAAAGCAGCCGGCCAGACTTCTAGGTACACCCTGGCAGAAATGTAGTGTTCAGAGTTAATTGCCTGTTCTCTCCCTGCAACTTGTATTTGCTTCACAGTTGTTAACACTTGGTGCAGTCTGTTTGTGGAAGGAAGCTAATTGCTAAATATCACTTCTTGGTGAAATCAGGTGGGGGATGGTAACATCACAGAATCAGTGAGATTGGAAGGGACCACAGTGGGTCACCTGGTCCAACCTCCCTACTCCAGCAGGGCCACCCTAGAGTACATGACTCAGGATTATGTCCAGATGGTTCTAGAATAACTCCAGTGAGGGAGAATCCACAACCTCTCAGTGCTCAGTGACTGCACAGGAAAGAAGTTCTTATAATCAGGTAGAACTTCTGTGCCTCAGTTTTTGCTGTTACCTCTTGTTTTATTGGTTTCCCCTACTGAGAAGAGCCTGATCCATCCTCTTGGCACTTCCCGTTCCTGTACTTGAATACATTAACAAGGTCCCTCTCAGTCATTTTGTCTTGAGACTGAACAGGCCCAACTCTGTCATGAGATGGACATTGCAAACTTCCAAAATTCATAGACTCATAGAATTTTACGGGTTGGAATGGACCTTAGAGATCATCCAGTCCCAAGCCCCTGCCCTGGGCAGGGACACCTCCCACCAGAGCAGGTTGCTCAAGGCTTCATCCAGCCTGGCTTTGAACACTGCCAGGGTTGGGGCAGCCACAGCCTCCCTGGGCAACCTGTGCCAGTGTCTCACCACCCTCACAAAGAAAACTTCTTTCTCATATCTAACCTAAATTTCCCTCTTTCAATTTGTACCCATTGCCCCTTGTCCTGTCACTGCAGCTCCAAACACAGAGTCCCTCTCTGGCAAGAAAATTCTTGCAGCTAGCAGCTTCAGGGGTTACTGTGGATAGTTTTTTTCTTCTTTTCAGATATAACCAATTTACAGACTCTGTCTAACATTATCATTAAGGTATGAAACAGGAGAAAGTACAAAAACTTTCTGAAAGAACTGGTACAGTTTGTTACTAACTGTATGATTCTGAGTGTCAGGCCAGACAAGTCCTCACTGTAACATCTGGTTAAGAAAGGCAACTCTTGTTCTTCATTCACAGTATAGTGACCAGTTTCTTTTGAGAAACAAACAAGCCAGGTGCTGGTTTTATAGGCATTGTGTTTTTTCTCTCCAGGTCGTGTTTACTGTAGCAGCTAAAGGCAATCAGAATGCCTCTCAATGATGAGCAGAACAGTGATTCAGATTCCTCACGCCTCTCAGAAAGCACAGCTGCTTCCAGTGACTCGGAGTACTCAAGGCAGAGCTTTACCAGTGATTCATCAAGCAAACCCAGTTCTCCAGCATGTAAGCCTAGTTCAACCTTACCTGCACTGTGCTTAGACCAATAAGGCTAACTTCTCTTGTTTCTCTTTGCTGTCGTGGGTAGAACCTGGGATTCTGAATCTGTTTGAGTGTTGAGAGAAAGGCATGGTCTTCTCTCTGCTGTGGAGCAGTGAATCTCCTTGTGTGTGGAACACCAGCAGCAGCTGTATCCACAGGGGTCTCCCTGTGCACTCCTTCCCTGCAGAAAAGACAAGTGTGCCACCATGGACATGCTGATATTGAGCTAACCTTGACATTTGTAGCAGTCTCCCATTCGAACCTTTGGCTTTGTGCAAAGGGTTGGTTTCTTCTGTTTGATCCAGCTGCTTGAAAATCGATTCTGTAATTTACAGATTGTAATATTATATCAAGTGACATGGAATTAATCTCCAAGTCAAACAGAAAACACGTGTTTGCGCAAGGAAGATGGTTTGGGTAATGATAAATAAAACCGTGGTTAAGGTGTGCTTCATGTTTGTGTCATGGAATCATAGAATTTAAGGGTTGGAATGGACCTTAGAGATCATTCAGTCCCTAACCCCTGCCCTGGGCAGGGACACCTCCCCACAAGATCAGGTTGCTCAAGGCTTCCTCCAGCCTGGTCTTGAACACTGCCAGGATTGGGGCGGCCACCACATCCCTGGGCAACCTATGCTAGTGTCTCACCACCCTCACAGGGAAAAACCTTTTTCTAATATCTAACCTAAACTTCCCATGTCTGTAACCATTCTCAGGCCCTGCATACCTCTTCTATCTATGTAAGTGATCTGGATTAAAACAAGCCTGTTAGTGGAGCTGCAGTTGCCTGCTGGCTTTTTCTTTCTTTGCTGCTGGTCTTCCAAACACTACATTAGTGCTAGTATTTACTCTTTGTTTCCAATGTAGAATTTGTTTCGTTGTTACACTCCTTTTCTACAAGTAAGTAGTAACTTGTGTTTCACAGCAGATGAAAGATCGGCTGGTCAGAAGTAGGGGATTCTCAAGTCAGTAACTCCAGAACCTTCTCAACAGGTAGTAAAGCCACAAAATAGCCATTATGTACTCAGAATTATAATGGACATCTGGTATCTGTTACTGCTTGTGCTTTTGGTATGGTGGATTTGGCAGAACAGTCAATAGGAAATCTGTGGAATGCTAGATCTTGTTTTAAAAGGGGAGGAAAAAAGATATCCGAGTTCAGATGCGGAAATGTGAAACTGCTTCTCAAATATTTTAAGGCTTGTGTGGTATTACCCCCTACATGCACACCCCTGATAAGCTGGGAGTTCCCTGAGTTAGTGTTTTAAGAAGATATAAAGACCTCGTAATCTGGAGTGCGGGAGGCCAATTAGCAAGGAGTAAAATTTCTAGG
This sequence comes from Acanthisitta chloris, assembly GCF_000695815.1. Classification (NCBI taxonomy): domain Eukaryota; kingdom Metazoa; phylum Chordata; class Aves; order Passeriformes; family Acanthisittidae; genus Acanthisitta; species Acanthisitta chloris. Next base: position 5,532 of record NW_008660676.1, read on the forward strand.
GTTTGGTGTTTTCAATTGCACTTATCAATCAGAGATACTTGACTTGAATTGATCTTGTTTGTTCCAGCAGCAAGCCCTCCCAAGGTTATTACATTTGATGAGCTGATGGCAGCTACAAGAAATCTGTCAAACTGGACTTTAGCTCATGAAATTGCTGTAAATGCAAATTTCTGCATAAAACATGAAGACTTCCCACAAAACAGGTAAGAGCCTGAATTTTGCAAAGAGCAGCGCTGGGGTTGGGAAGAGAGATGAACAGAGCAGCAAATTAAAAAGAACCCCAAACCTCCAAACTAAAACGTCTTGGAAGGCTGCAGATTTTCACCTTGTACCTCCAGGAGTTACTGTCAAAGCTTGGGACAAGTGGTGTGGTTCATCTGAGTTGATAGGTTGTCTGGGAGTATTCTTAAATGTCAACTGGAAGAGAAAAGGCTAATGCAGTATGAATGCCTATAGTGAAGATGAGTATTGGTTGGTCTGTGCAGTTCCTGGCCTTGTGGAGTAGATGAAATGGTGACCTTCTCTGCAGGTATATGTGATAGCTCATTGGTGACCTGATGATCCATAGGCCAAGGAAGATGTGGTTGCAGGGCATAATACTTGAAGTGTTTCCCAACAAGTGATGAGGCCAAACTAAAACAGTTACCAAGGGTGAAAGCTAGTTGGAAGTCTTGTCTGTGTCTAATTGACTTACTCCACAGCTTTGCAGGCACAGTGAAACAAATTGTGCACAAGGCGTTTTGGGATCATTTGGAGTCAGAACTCAACGAAGATCCTCCAGAATATGAACATGCTATCAAGCTCTTTGAAGAAATTAAGGAGGTAATGTTCCTCCTTGTCTGTGGTGTCAGCTTAGGTCTGAGACTCTTACTTTACTGGAGGGTCTGCTTAACTTGGTCAACAAGCCAAGACCTTCAGTTCTTCCTTTTGAGATGAACCATGGTTATTCACAGTTGGGAATGAGTGTCCATTTATAGTCCATAAAACCAGGAATGTGGCCACAAACACAGTAGCACACTCAGTTTTCACTGCATGATGATGAGTGGAACTCAGCTTTTTTTTCACAAAGCTTCACATCTTTACTAGCCTATTTCCAGTATCACACTGAGCTTGAACAGCAGTATAAATATGACTCCACCTGCCTACTTAGACTTCCTTGTTTGATTATTGCACAGGTGAGTATACAAACTTTCAATCCTGGCACAATGCTCAGTTTTTCAGAGTTTTGAGTTAGTAAATGTTTGTTTTCCAGGGCAGCCTCACAGCTTTTGAAAGAGTCTAGTTGTTGACATGCTTTCTGTTTTACTGGCATCTTGGCAGAACAGTACTGTGATCCCTTTAGTGGTCTTAAAGGTACCTTAACAGCTACCTTAGCTAATGTTTAGTCTTAAAATGTCTTGTTGTAGTCAGTCAGCTACATCCACTTGACAGGAATATTAAAATCTTACTTCAGTGTGTGTATGAGGTAGTTTGGTGCTTATTGATAAGATTTTCCTTGTGGTTTTTTTTCCCCCTTCTACTTTAGATTCTTCTTTCCTTCCTGACTCCTGGAGCAAACAGGATTCACAATCAAATCTGTGAAGTTCTAGATACAGATCTCATAAGGCAGCAGGCAGAACATAATGCTGTTGATATTCCTGGGCTAGCTAACTATATCATCAACACTATGGGCAAGTTATGTGCTCCAATAAGGGACAATGATATAAAACAGTTAAAAGCAACTGACAACATCGTGGAGTTATTGAGGTTGGTATTTGGGTGGAGTCCTTAGAGGAAAAGCCTCTTCTCTGGAGTTCTGGGCAATGAAAGAGGGGGGGTAAAGACTTAAGAAGTCAGAAGTTGTGTTGGTTTACATAACTCCTGTTCTCAAACTATAGGAGAACTAACTTTTTGTACAGAAGCATGAAAGGGGAAGAGCTATGACACTGACCAGATTGTGTATCTTACTTTGTAATTGGGTAGAAACTAGACGGCTCTTGAGTATCTAAGCCAACAGCTCTTGCAATAATCTGTGTTTCAGAAATTGCTTTTCTCAGTCTTGTTCATACTTAACAAAATGCAGGCAGCACATTTGTACTCTTCCTTTTTGAAGTGTTCATTGCATGTTTCCTCTGGGAGGCCAAACTTTGGATTTAGAAGCTCTTTAAAGATCTTATTTCTTGAATTTGAGTAAAATATTTGCATAAAAGGGCAGGAACCAGTTTACTGCTCCTTAGGTTCACTGAAATACTATGAGTACTTGATAGTTGTTCTACTCTTTATATGCAGGGACCAAAGCAACTGAGTCAGAATTGTTTCTCGTGATGCAATTACTATCTAAAGTTAAAATCTGTTTGTTTAGGCTGAAATGTACCAATTGATGTAGTTCTTGAAAACCTTTCTCTTACAGGGTTTTAGCATCATTAAATGCTACATTTGTCCTGTTCTCTTTAACTCAGACCAAGCCTTATGCACAATAGTCCTGCAGGTATTCCAGAAGATAGGTAACACACCTGTTACCCTGAAATAGCAATTAAGGAGTTTACTCCTCCTAGGACTGAAATCAGAGTGCTAATGTACATGTGCTTCCCACGTGCTGGTTAAAATCATTAGCCTGTTGTAACTGTGAAATTTTCAACTCCTCCTTTCAGACAAATATTCCACGTCTTGGACCTGATGAAAGTGGATATGGCAAATTACACAATTAAAAGCCTTAGGCCATACCTCTGGCGTAATCTGGTGGACTATGAAAGAACCAAATTCCAGGAAATCCTGGAAGAAACACCAAGTATGTATCATTTAATATAGACTTCTCTTTCCAAAGAGGACTAAGTATGTATCATTTAATTTAAACTTTTCTTTAGAAGAGGACTGTTTAAAGAAATGCTATAAAATTCTACATGTTGCAGTTAACTTAGAGAAAAACTTCAGTGATTTTTGTAACATAGAAAAATATTTTTGACAGCCAACATCTGGAGCTGGGGCTTCTGCCATGGGAGCCCTGAGCCACTGACAGGGCCTGCAGTGTTTGTATGTGCAGTCTGAGGAGGTAACCTTTAAAGCATTTAACTTGCTTTTAATAGAGTTTATCTTCCTTCACATCTCCTTTTCAGTCCTATGTCCCAGCTGATAAGTGACCTATCTGAAAAAGGAAAAACAGTGCTTGGGGAACTCAAAATTTGATGCTTTTTTTGACCTAAAAATCTTGTCTAAAAATTTGTTGTTGGGTTTGTACAAACTAGCTAGAATATCAGGTCACCAGTGGAAGATGATCAGTGGAAAAAAGAGAGGGAGGGAATTAAGGTGTGTGAAGACTCAGCTGTCCACTCTGTCTGAGTCTTCAGAAGTTCAGTTCTCTTATGTGTACAGTTCTTTTTTTTCTTCAAGGCAGTGCTTATTTTGGTGAGGTCATGCAGTAAATCTGTGCTATTTGCAATGCTTAGGTGCCCTGAACCTCACAACAGAATGGATAAAGGAATCAATAGAAGATGAGTTGTCATCTGCTTCTGGTGAATCTTCATCATCCCCTGGTGCTGCTGATAGTAGTTCAAAACCAATTATTAGTCCTACACTGGTGCTAAACAATGGCTACTTGAAACTGTTACAGTGGGATTATTGCAAAACCATTCCAGAGGTAAGTATATTTTGGTGCCCTCAGTTTTCCATCCATGTGAAATCATCAGTGTAGTGTAGTCATCCTGCTGTTCATAGCCATGAGCAATTCTCTTGCACTCCTTCAATTTCTGCTTAGTGAATTGGAACTTCAGAGAGTATGCGCTAGAGTAGTTTTCAGAATTTGAGATGGGCAAGTCAACAGCTAGACAAAAAAACAAAGTAAAGGTTGTTCTCCCTCCCTCCAATCACAGCTCACCAGCTCCACCCTAAGAGCAGTCTTGGCCATGGTGAAAGGCTGGGCCTTGTACTCACAGTGCTTGGCTTTCTGGGTCTTAGAAAGAACTGACTGCAGGGTCCTCTTATCCTAACAGCAGCAAGAATTTCTGGGATTGCTCTTGCTTTAGAACAGAATCAGTAAAAATTTGAAGCCCTCTAAAGCAGATATTCTCTCTCTAAAGTTGATACTCCTTTCTCGGTGTATGTAACCTATTGCTCTAAGAATCAGTGTTCAGTTTTCCCCTCCAACTCCTCTTTACTGACCTCTGCAACTTCCCATAAAGCCAGTGTGAATTTGGCCATCAGTGAGGGCTAAGATTAGCATTTGCAGAGAGTGACTCACCTGCACCTGCCTGGCAGAGAATTTGCGAAATGCATGGGGATGCTCTCGGTGCTCTCAGTGGACAGATGCGAAACCACCTTATTATTACCTTTCTGTGGCCAGTTTTGAACAGGAGCTACACACAGGTATTCTCTAGTTCGCCCCACTATGAAATGGGTACCTACTACAGCAGGATGTTAACTCCCCTGTGCTGCTCAGTGGAGGGATAGGTCCAGGAGGGATAGGGTTAGGATGAACTCTCTCCCCTCAAATAAGTCACTCTAGCTACATCCTGCTGTGGGAATTACTTACATTCTTGGTATGATCAGCTGGCTGACTCTTTGCCTGTTGTGCAGAACCTGCTCTGGTGGTTGAGCTGGTGGTTGTCGTGCATAGTTGTTCATGACTGTCCATTACAAACCATGGCATTTCTCGAAGGACAACTGAATCCAGAGGACTGTTCTGTCATGACCTTGGTCACTACCATGTCCTCTGGATCCTCTGATCCTTCCATATTGTGGTGTGTTGTTAGTTGCAGGTTCATCAGGAGTGATGAGGAATAAGATGCAATGTCCCCAGTTTCCTCTGCACTGAAGGTGTTACTTCCCACCACAGACTTCCTTCTGGCACTGATGCCAGTTTGAGGCTCCAGAAACCCAGTTAGCAGGACTCAACCCCAGTTTGGGGGGATCAAATCATCCCAGTTACACATAATGCCACATCATGCAGTGCTACAGTCAGGGTGTTTTAGCCGTTGTCTCTTCTGGCTTTGCATATATTTGGTTAAAAGTAGTAATGCTTCATGACTACATCCTAGATCTGTCCTTTCCCTCTCTCTCCCTCCTTATTCCTAAATCAGTATTATTGTTTCAATTCTAGACTCTAATAACAGATGAAGTTCGTCTTCAGGAGTTGAGAGAAAAACTCAATCAATTAAAAATCATAGCTTGTGTTTGTCTCATAACGAACAATATGGTGGGTCCAGCAATTGTAGATGTGCCTGATTTTGCTGACCAGCTGAAAAGGATCTCTGTTCCTCTTCTTGAAGGCATGAACAAGAAGTAAGGCGTTGTTTTTAGCACTCTTAATTTTTCTTTTTTTCAACAGGAAACAGTTGGAAACAATTCTAATGTCATCATCAGAGCCTGTTATTAATAGGATTATACCGCCTTTTAATCATATATTCACTTTCTAATACAATTCCAGTATATGTTAGACACAGGTTTTCAAAGTTAGATTTTAACCTTGATGTTAGTCTGCAGAATCTGGTGCCTAGTAGTAAAGTTCATACGTACACTCCTAATACTGGAGAGACTATGACAATACATTCTGCCAGTTGCTTCAGACTTGTTGTAGGCAGCTGAAGTTACTTGGCTGTCTATTTCTGCTGGCACTTGCATTACAGGCAAGTCTGATGCAAGTTGAATGTCTCAAAGTAGTTTTCCATTCTGATTTTTCTCTTGAAGTGCTATACACATAGCCCAGAAAAACACCCAGGCACAAGGGAGAAGTGAACAGGTGTCACCACTGTACACTTGAAATTATTTTTCCTATCTGAATCACAGTTGAGTCCTTATAAAATAAGGAGGGAGGTCTGGAGCATCTCCCCTATGAAGACAGGCTGAGGTAGTTGGGGCTGCTCAGCCTGGAGAAGAGAAGATTGTGTGGAGACCCCAGAGCACCTTCCAGGATCTGAAGGAGCTCCAGGGAAGCTGCACAGGGATTCTGTGTTACGAACTGCAGTGATGGGACAAGGGGTAAAAGATTCAAATTGAAAGAGGGGAAATTCAGGCTTCTAGCCTGAATTAAGAAAAAGTTTTTTCCTGTGAGGGTGGTGAGACACTGGCACAGGTTGCCCAGGGAGGCTGTGGCTGACCCAAGCCTGGAAGTGTTCAAAGCCAGGTTGGATGAAGCCTTGAGGTGTGTCTGCCCAGGGTAGGGGGTTGGGGCTGGATGATCTAAGGCCCATTCCAACCTTTAAAGTTCTATGATTTTATCTTCTGCGTAGAGATTTTCCTGTATCGGTAGATGTACATAAGTCTGCAAAAGATGACTTCAGAGTTCTCCCATTGCAGAGAGCAAGTTGAAAATAAAAGGGAGCGGAGACAAGTGAGGTCACCTTGCAACCTATCCTATAGAACCTGCAGGAGTTAATGCTTTTCTGTTTCTTCCAGAACTTTCAATTTGAAGGAGGCTCTGCATGCTGTTGGTGTCCAGATTTGCAGCAAAGTGAACAAGTCTCTAGCTGACAGAGGTCTGCCCACTCTCAGTGAAGAAATGGAGAGTAATTTAATGGGTCAAATTGCTCATATTGTTGAGAAGAATAATCCTGTCTGTACCTTGATTGGTTAGTAAGATACTACAGAATTGTCATGTAAAGTGTCTGTATATAAACTTAATTCTCAGTAAGCTTAATCAGCAGGGTAATTATGCTTTAAAAAGCACTTTCTTACTGGAGTAGGGCTCAGTTAAGGCTAAGGAAGTGTTGTTTACCCATAGATGGTGTTCTTGGTATGCTGCAGAGCGTGGTTAGCCATGGTTATGAGTAACTTTAAAGGTGCCTGTACAGACAAGCTCAGGTCTGCTCGTATTCTGGGGAAGGATTTAGATAAGTGAATGCTATTTAGTCTTCTTTCTCTATTCTGGGTTTAAATGTAGTGGTTTTTTTCTTTCCAGTCCACTTCTATCAGGTAATACAACGTGCTGCAGTAGGGTTATGCTGTGTCCACCTTGCAGGAGCCAGATTTAAGCAGCTTTCAGTATTCCCAGCACAGGCATGGTAGGAAGGAGTTGTTGCTTACATGGTTGAATTTTTGGCTGTGCTGATGTGGCTGTGGCTTCGTCTTCGGATGACCTTTGTTCTGAGTGTACTTTGTATCCTGTTTCAGACAAACGAATTCAGCTCTTCCTGAGAAGCTTGCTCACTCTTCCAAGTGTTCAGAACTGTATGCCTGCTATGCCAGGAGGGCTGTCTGTGATCCAGGCAGAGATGGAGGTTGTTGGATCTCAGTATGCAAGCATTGTAAACTTCAACAAAAAGGTGTATGGACCATTCTATGCAAACATACTTAGAAAACTACTTTTTCCTGAGGCAGCGGTGGAGAAAGCAGAAGCAGAAACATCCAGCAATTGAAAAAATGACGTATTTCTGTACCCATTTTGTATCTTCCAAGACAGTGGGGGGAAGTCAGACCTCTGAGAACAGCCTGCTCCAGTGACTGTTAATGAGAAAGGTCTTGTACAGTGTATGAACATAGTTTGAAATTCACTGTAAAGAAATTAATTTCAAGGTCAAATATATAT
>NW_008660677.1:0-356 GCF_000695815.1 Acanthisitta chloris
CCAGCGTGGGCGTCTTCAAGAACGGGCGCGTGGAGATCATCGCCAACGACCAGGGGAACCGCATCACGCCGTCCTACGTGGCGTTCACCCCCGAGGGGGAGCGCCTGATCGGGGATGCTGCCAAGAACCAGCTCACGTCCAACCCCGAGAACACCGTGTTTGACGCCAAGCGCCTCATCGGCCGCACCTGGAATGACCCCTCGGTGCAGCAGGACATCAAGTACCTGCCCTTCAAGGTGGGCCCCGGGCGCTGAATGGGAGGCAGGGGGGACCTACAGTTCCATCAGAAGAGGTTTCTGACTCAGGGTGTCCTTGTGGGGCTCCCCAGGCCTCCTGGGAGGGTTGTGGCTGGGGGG
>NW_008660677.1:380-5276 GCF_000695815.1 Acanthisitta chloris
GACGGCTGTCACAGAGGCTTTGCTTGATGTTTGGAGAACCAGTGGAACACGTGGTGATGGTTGCAGGGATGGCCGAGTGAGACAGGATCCATTGTTCCCCTCAGGTGATTGAGAAGAAAGCCAAACCCCATATCCAGGTGGATGTTGGAGGTGGGCAGGCAAAGACCTTTGCTCCTGAAGAGATTTCTGCAATGGTCCTGACAAAGATGAAGGAAACAGCAGAGGCTTACCTGGGCAAGAAAGTAAGTGCAGGAGAGCTGCTCAGCATGACTTGGAGCAGCAGCTCTAGGAGACAGATGTGTGGGCTGAGTCAGGACTAACTTTGCCACCCTGGGCCCCTTCCAGTGGAGCTGGGCCCCTCAGGTGGTGGTGGGTAAATGGGCTACTTGCCGGCTGCACTGCTGTGGGCGCTGGGTCTAGCTGTGGCCTGTGGTTTTGTCTCGTTGCTCTAACCAGCTGTCCCTCTCTGCCCAGGTCACCCATGCCGTGGTCACAGTCCCAGCCTACTTCAACGACGCGCAGCGCCAGGCCACAAAGGATGCGGGCACCATTGCAGGGCTGAACGTGATGAGGATCATCAACGAGCCGTGAGTAGCCTCGGCCCCTGCCCTGCCCCAGGAGGTGTGGGGTGGCACTGAGCCCTCTGACATGCTGTTCCGTGTACAGAACAGCTGCTGCCATTGCTTACGGACTGGACAAGAGAGAGGGGGAGAAGAACATCCTCGTGTTCGACCTGGGCGGTGGCACCTTCGATGTCTCCCTCCTCACCATTGACAATGGAGTCTTTGAAGTTGTGGCTACCAATGGGGACACTCACCTGGGCGGGGAAGACTTCGACCAGCGTGTGATGGAGCACTTCATCAAGCTGTACAAGAAGAAGACTGGGAAGGATGTCAGGAAGGATAACAGAGCCGTGCAGAAGCTGAGGAGGGAGGTGGAGAAGGCGAAGCGAGCACTGTCATCGCAGCACCAGGCCAGGATTGAAATAGAATCCTTCTTTGAGGGAGAGGATTTCTCAGAGACACTCACTCGAGCCAAGTTCGAGGAGCTGAACATGGTAAGTTTAGAAAGGCTGAAGTTACACTGCTTAGCTCTGGATTGGGGGCTTGGGAATGTGCAGCAGCTCACGCTGTGACATTGCACTTTGGAGTATAAATAACTTGCTGCTTGCACAGAAGAGCAGACAGCTGCTCCTGCCAGGCCTGGGCACCAGCACCTGGTGTCCCTTGTACCCCAGGGCTGCACAGGGGGCAGACTGGGCATGCTGGGAACACACCCTGACGGTCTGGGGGGGGTTTCTTTCCAGGACCTGTTCCGTTCCACAATGAAGCCTGTTCAGAAGGTTCTGGAGGATTCTGACCTGAAGAAGTCTGATATTGACGAGATTGTCCTCGTTGGTGGCTCCACTCGCATCCCCAAGATCCAGCAGCTTGTCAAGGAGTTCTTCAATGGGAAGGAGCCTTCTCGTGGCATCAACCCAGATGAGGCTGTGGCCTATGGTGCAGCTGTCCAGGCTGGAGTGCTCTCTGGGGACCAGGACACAGGTAATGGCACCTCTACTGTCACCTCGGGAGCGCTGACTGAACAGTGGGTGTTGAGCATTGACAAGTAAATGCAGCAGGACTTAATCTTTTCCATCCTTGGCGTTCTGTGCCCCTGAGGCCTCAGGATCCTGTCTGCAGTGCTGGGATGTTGTTGCCAGTTGAAGTCACCTCACACTCTTGCCCTTGTGTTCCAGGTGACTTGGTGCTGCTCGATGTCTGTCCCCTTACACTTGGTATTGAGACTGTCGGAGGTGTCATGACCAAACTGATACCAAGAAACACTGTTGTTCCCACGAAGAAGTCTCAGATCTTCTCCACAGCTTCTGACAACCAGCCAACTGTGACCATCAAGGTCTACGAAGGTAGGTGACACCTGTGCTGCCCCAGGTGGCAGCTGGAGTGGGTCTGTAGGGGGATTCCATTCTCGCTGCTGCAGGTACTTTGTAGATGAAAGTGTGTCACTTGTGGCTTCACAAAGTACAAACCACAGCTGAGCGAGAAACCAACTGTGTCTCCTGTCTTCCCCTAGGCGAGCGTCCCCTCACCAAGGACAACCACCTGCTGGGAACGTTCGACCTCACAGGGATCCCTCCTGCCCCCCGCGGCGTCCCCCAGATCGAGGTCACCTTTGAGATCGACGTGAACGGCATCCTGCGCGTCACCGCCGAGGACAAGGGCACCGGCAACAAGAACAAGATCACCATCACCAACGACCAGAACCGCCTGACGCCGGAGGAGATCGAGAGGATGGTAAACGACGCCGAGAAGTTTGCTGAGGAGGACAAGAAGCTCAAGGAACGCATCGATGCGCGGAACGAGCTGGAAAGCTATGCGTATTCCCTGAAGAATCAGATCGGGGACAAGGAGAAGCTGGGCGGGAAGCTGTCCTCCGAGGACAAAGAGACAATAGAGAAGGCAGTGGAGGAGAAGATCGAGTGGCTGGAAAGCCACCAGGATGGAGACATCGAAGACTTCAAAGCGAAGAAGAAGGAGCTGGAGGAGGTGGTGCAGCCCATCGTCAGCAAGCTGTACGGCAGTGCGGGCCCTCCCCCCGGGGAGGAGGAGGCAGCAGAGAAGGACGAGTTGTAGATACAGAGTCTGAATGTGGTGTGTGTATATATTGGACTCAGGAACACTTGTTTAAAATATTGGACTCTTAATTTGGAATGTACCTTTGAATCTTCACTCGTGAGTGGAGCTGGAACCGCTAGCCCGACGTGGCTGTATCCTGCTTTTCGTTAGCAGTCGCTCGATGTCTGGGGAGGGAGCAGGGGGGGAGTGTCACTGGGGGTTAGGATATTGGCAGTGGAACATCCTATTTAACAACTCGGTCATGTGAACTTGGTGTAGAGCTTTTCTACCTGAAGTGGCCACAATAAATTTGTTATTTACACTGGACTCTGCTCTAGTTCTGTGACTTCCATTGCCCATCCAGGACCCGGATCACACCCGAAGGGGCATGATGCAGCTCACCCCCTCCAGGCACCTCTCCTGGGGGCGTGGAGGCAGCAACACCTGTACCTGGAGGTGAGCTCCCCCTGCCCTGTGCTCTGCCTGCACAGCCCGAAGTTCACCAAGAGTGGAGAAAGCTGGCAAGGGACAGAGTGGGAGGTCTGAAAACAGGAGCTGGGCAGCAGCTGAGGCTCCTGGCATGTGCAGGTGAGGTGAGCTGGTGGACTTCATCCTCATGCTCCAGCTACAGGAGATGCCAGATCCTGATAAGGGAAGAAGAATTGAACCTGGTAACAGTTTCTGCAGGTCACTGATCTCTCCTGACTTGTGCAGCTTTCCCAGAGCTGGGAGGGAGGTTAGCTAGAGGTTATTCATCAGAACCCTGTGCCTACAGCAGGGAGAGAGGAGAGGACCTGAACTACAAACACAACTTCCTCTAGTATTAAAACTTCCACAGAGCTTTCATCAATAAAGTCACATTAAACAACAAAGTAGTTTTCTGGACTGAAAACTAGTCTATACCTCATAAATGTTCTTAAAACAAATAATCCTAATTGGAATTCATTGTTTTTATTTAACTGATCTTTGTGCCATCCATGGCTTAGACAGGACATGGAACTGAGACAGAAGGAGCTGTGTCAGTTCCAGTGGTGCCTTAAACCCCCTCTGCCCTTGCCCTGGTCCCTGGGCTGGGGGTCACATGGCCCCAGTCAGTCCCTCAGAGTTGTATACTGGACAGCACCAGCATCACAGGCTCTGCAGGGCCACTACTCGATAAGGCTGACCAGGCAGTCCCTGTGGATCTTCCCTTGCATGTCCATCCCACCAAATACCAACAGGAGATGCACTGTGGTGTCCTCAGCACACCCCTCACCCTCCTGGAGGGGATCAGCTCTGTCAGCCCCTGACACAGGCACCTCTGTCCCATCCCTGGTGGCTCCTGTGTCCATGGGTGGCTCTGTCCCATCCCTGGTGACTCCTGTGTCCATGGGTGGCTCTGTCCCACCCCTGGTGACTCCTGTGTCCGTGGGTGGCTCTGTCTCATCCGTGGTCTCTCCAGCTCTCCCAGTCCTCCAGGGAATAACACACATGGCATGGTCCAACCTCCCAGGTGGCATAGGGGCCTCAAACTGCAGGAGTGTCCAGTGCTGCCTCCCTGTAAGTGCAAAGACAGTCACAGCTTTCAGTGTCACAAGTAATTAGAACAATGGTGTAACTCTAGGGGGGAGAAGCCCAGGGCAGGAGCAGGTAATACATTTCCCAGCTAAGTGGCACTTTCCATCACACACCTGGGTCAGTCTCCCTACCTGTGTCATATTTGTATGTAGTATCCAGGATCCCATCTGGACCTATTCCACCGAAGATGTACAAGTGGTCCTTAAACACAGCTGAGGAGTGAGATGCTCGTCCTCCAGGGACATCACCAGTGGCTGCTACCCTCACCCACCTCAGGTCATCTGGTGCAGGACAAAACACATCTATGTTTATGCATCATACACAACCCTCGAGTTTGGTTGGTTTAAACCAAAAGGGTAATATTTGAAGAACATAGGAACCGTTATTTTAGGAAGAAAGTTCCCCCAAAACAAAGCGCATCACACTGCCCTGTGGTACCCACACTCACTTGTGTCGATGTAGAACAGGTCATTGTAGAAAGTATTTCCAGCTAAGCCTCCATGGATGAAGAGTTTGGTCCCAACTGCAGCCACAGCATGTCCATGGCGAGGAGAAGGAGCATCACCCTGAGTATCTGGCTGGGACCAGGTCAGCGTGGCTGGGAATGGAAGAACAGGTGCACGGGGAAGCTCCACAGACAGTGACCCCACAGCTCTGCTGAGGCTTCCCTGGGAGCTGCTTGCAGTGGGGTCTAAATTCCCAGTGCCACACAAAGATGAGGCAC
>NW_008660678.1:0-11299 GCF_000695815.1 Acanthisitta chloris
CCAGCACACTTTTGTATGAAAATAAGCTTGTGAGTTTGTCCTGGGTTGCAGTGTGGGGGTAGCCTATGGTGTGTATTCTATTGTGTCTCCACAAGCTGTTAAAGCAGGTGAGGGCAGTGATCGTTATCTCCTACCCATCCCCGATGGCTCCCTCCGGGGCATGGGCTGTCTGGGACCCATGCGCGACCCGTAGAATTACATCCTCCCATTGGGAGATGCCTCACCCCAGGGATGGGGAGCCAGACATGCTCACAGGGATATAAGCTGGGGTTTGGACCAGCACAGGTAGCCCTTTGCCTGCTGGATTCCCAGAGGACAAGAGCTGCCACTGGACCTTCAGGTGAGGACCAGATGTACAGGATCACTGCTCCAACAGACCCATCACTCCAGGAGGACTGCAGCCACCAGTTAATCGGACTGCTACCAACACCCTGACTGACAGGGTGTCAGGTTGCTTTCTGACTCTGTCAGTGGTTTTTTCTAGTTTTTTTTTTGTACTGTTGTATTTGTTGTGTTGTTTTGTTTCTCATATTAAATTGTTCTTCTGACTTGGAGTCTCTCACCGGTTTGCTTTTGAACCAGCACAGAGTTTTGCTTGGAAAAAATGTATCAGGGTGGTAACTTATAAAGGAGTTGCAGGCTTTTATACCTGAAAGAAGGACCTGTGTTGAATGATGGTTCTGTAACATAGTCTGTCTGATGGCCTTGCTTTTCACATGGGCTTTTTCTGGTTGGTGCAGCAGGAAATGCAAAACTCGAAAAGTTATGACCTTGTGTTCAGACCAGGGAAAGAAGTAATTTTACTTCTTAACAGAAACATATCCTAAGTTGTGTTTTGCTAGTCGCCAGAGATGTGGACATAAGCATTTGTATATGTTCACAAGACTGTCAGTTCTTGCTTTTATATCTAATCAAAACAGTTCCTTAAGTTAGTTGACTTTCATTGGGGTGGGGAAGGATAGTGAAGAGATGAGGTATATTTCTGCTTTTCAATATAAATATTTATCTTTCAGTCATAAAGTCTTACACAGGCACATTTGCTACAGTGCTGCAATTAGCCAAAACTGCTTTTCTAGGATTAATACATAGTTTTCACTGTTATGCAGGTGACAGACTGTAAATACGCATGACTCTTTGTGTAGCTAAAATGTAATGGGCACATGGAACCCAATCTTGGATACTGTTCTTGCCTCTAGCAAGCTGAAGAAATGGATGAGATTTCAGTGATTAAGGGTGGGGGGGAGGCATTTAACTTGAAGGGTTGAGCTTTGGCAGAAACTTGTCTCATAGGATGTGTCATGCTGTTGCTGGGTGATGTATTTTCTTTTGCCAGAAGTGTGATTAGGTTTGGTTAGTCCTTATGTAATATTCACATGTGAATTGCAGTAAAGCTATTCCTTAGATTTTTTTTCCTAAGTTAAATCGTATAAAACCATTTTCAACTTGTGCCTGTTAAGTAATATTTTACATTATCTTCAAATCTTAAGACCTTTTCTGCTCTCTGTTTGGATAATTAAATACTTTTTTTCTGCAAGGGCATTGTTTGTTTGTTTGTATGTGGAAACAGAACAAACTGCTCATCATCCACTAAATTGGTTAAAAAGACAGTAAAAGTCGGATTTTTCCAGGTAAAGTAGATGGAGTATTACTTAAGTTCTCTTCTAGAACTGAACTTTGGTATCTGAGCTGCTCTGGTACTTCTGCTGATCAGGCAGCTGTGGTAGGTGTTGCTTGTAGTTATGGTTTTTACTTTTCAGGAAACTTTTGTAAGCATGATTCTTTTTTTGCTTGGCAGTTTAAAACCTTTTCGGTTTGTTCTCTTCTGTGACAACCACTTATATATGTTTATTATAATGAATGACAACCACTACCTTTGCCAACCAGCTTGCTTTGAAAACTATAAGCAGAAATACAGAACTGTTGTGGTTTTAATCCTGTGGTGACTTCATTTACTGTTAAGTCTCGCAAGAAGTTTAACATTCTGGTAATGACAAACCTTTAGAATTGATGGGATTTCTAGTTTCTCTTTTGTGGAGAAAGGAAAAGCTATAGTGATGTCAGGCCAAACGCTGCATGAAACATTTGTTTCTTGTGCCCTGTGTATTTGCAAATCTAGCTATTTGCAGTGCTATTTCTCTTAAGTCTTTGGAATATAGTCCAATAACTTTATATATGTGCATATTTAATCACTTAGAATATATGTGTATATTTAATCAGTTAAAACATAATATTCCATGAAAAGTTATTTTTTCATTGCTTCAGGTGTTTAATTACTACCTTGTTATTTTTGGGGTTAGCTAGCTTAGCCTTGTGCTTAGAAGCTTGATAAGTCTGGTCTTGATTTTGTACTTAATAGAGTACATCTGAGTCATGGATTTTACTGAGTTATTCAGACATATTAAGGGGAAGTAGTGTGTTGGTGTGAGAGAAAGGTGGACCTGAACAAGGATGGGAGGGTTGGTTGTCAGAAAGGTGTTTCAGCCTCCCTTTCAGTATCTTTGTCTGCCCTGAAGGAGAAAGTGAAAACAAAAAGCCCCACTGTGTCTTCATGGATGTTAGTAATGGCAGGTAAAGTCAGATGGGGAATGATGCATGGAGGGTCTTTACATTAAAAATTCCACCCTAACAGAGTTCTTGAAGGGAATTGTTGCAGAGAGACACACCAAAATGTTGCCTCCCTTCTGTTTTTCTGCACCATGTATTGGACAAGGAACAGGCCACTTTGGTTTGACAGTGCTTTTTTGTTTGGCTGACTTTGTTATATTGAAATTAGCGTGCCTGTTAAAAATGTGCTGATAAACTTGATATAAAGCATTTAGGGCTCAAGCAGCATAATCTGTCTGATCTTCTGAAGTGGTCTGACCACACAGCTTCACAACACATGTATGTTCCTTCAACTGTTTTCCTTGGAAAAACTAACGAAGTGGTTTCCTTGAAAAAACTAACGAAGTGGTAACATTTTTTGTTTGATTGCTTTGAGGACTCTTTTTGGTATAAACCTTTACCTATGTCCTACTTTAGAGTCCTGTTTCAAAGCACAGCATGTTGAGTATTTTGAACAAAATAAAGGAGTTAGTTTCTGTTATAGAAGAAGTTATTCCATGAGATGACTTCAAAACAGACAGTGAAGCATACACAGAATTGTAGAACAAACATACATTGTCCCACACCCCCTTCCATATAAAATGTGTGTGGAGTGTGATTTGAAATTTATTTTGTACTGGGTTTAGCTTTTCCTCCAACCATGTTCAGAAAAAAAAGTTTGCTATTCATGTTCTTCCTGAGCAGTTAGGGGGCTGTTGCTGTGAATCTTTTGTTGGGTATGTTTAAGTTGCAGACTGCCTACCTAACTAAGGCAGTTTTGCTGTTCTGGTGTCCTCTTTCAAAAAAAAAGCAGGAGGGTGGGCCAGTTCAGGGAGCTGATTGAGGCAGACTGAGACTGTTGGCTTTTTAGGCAGAGGAGGCTGTTCTCTGCCAGGTAGTTCCTGGTCTAGCTTGTTTTGGGTTCAGATGAGCACTAGATGTAGTAAGGGCTGTCCAGTAGGGCTGTATAGGTGTGTATATAAAGTGTGGGCAGTAGGACTGCACCTTTTGGAAACTACAGTGTCTAGTGATTATAATCAGCATGAGCCTTTGTATTGCTTTTGAATGCTGATTATTTGCATTGGTCCTGCAGTTCATATATGCCTAACTAAAGAATGAGATAAGCGAATACTGTAACTGTCCCCTCTTTAACTGTTTTCAGTTTGGCTGATTTACTGTAGTTAGTAACTTTTGGTGGATATCTTTCTTGGCTCATACAGCCTCTTTGAATTCATGTAGCCATTCAACATCCCTTTAGTAAGGAGCTCCACAGCTTAATTGTGCAGTGTTAAGAACTACCTCCTGTTCTGTACCTTTCTTTCTTGCTGACCTTATTTGGTGTTTCCCCGTGCACTTGTCATTTCTTTACAATCTAAAGTGCCCTAGTTAGCTGCATTGATCCTTATGTGAAGTTTATTTTGCTGCCTTGCATTTTTTGCCTTACTTCAGAGCTTTTTTTAAGGCCTTCTGTGTCTTTCTTGAGATAGGAATGGGTAGGTAGGAAGCCAGCATGGAGTTCTGTCAATATGGGGATGTGCTGTCATTTTGAGCAGTTGACACCCTGCTTTTTTATGTTACTCTTCTAATATTCAATTTGCTTTCTTGGCCATTGTGATGAGTGTTAAAGTGATTTTTCATTAAAATATCTAATAATAAGACAGTCCTGCTCTTGGGTGGTAGCTGTCAGTTTGATGGCCATTGTATTACAGTTTGGATTGTTTTGTTCCCCATGTAACACTGCACACTTGTCTATGCTGAGTTTCATCACTCACTGTCATAAATCCTTCCTACAGTTCTTTACAGTTAGCACTTTAGGCTACCAAGAAAGAAACCCAGTATCAGCACAAAATGTTTTATTGCTTGAAATCATTTATGAACGTGTCTATACTGTGCCTCACAGGCCAAAGAGTTGTGAAATACCATGACAGGAACGGATGCTTTATTTCTACCTTTGACCATTTGGAAGCTAACACCACTAAAGGATGTTTGTTCTTTCTGTCTGCTTTTTCTTCTAAGGCTTTTGTGGTTTTCTCTACAAAGGACTTTGTTAAAACTAGTTCAGAGAACTCTCAGTAGATGTTGGAGGCAGTACTATCTTATGATATGTTTAGTCTTCTTAAGAGAAAGAGTATTTGTCTACAAGTCTGCTAATTCTCCTCCAGTTGACCTAGATATTTGCTGCATTAAGCTAACATTTTCAAATGGAATTATTAAAATAAATTTGGAGGAAAAGTCAGAACCTACTTACAAAACGTGAATCCATCTCCACTGCTGTTGGTGAGGAGAAACTGTTACCAGTCCCATTATCAGTAACTGCCTGGCTTTGGAGCAGCCGTACCCAGACTGTCAGCAATGACACATTGGCCTGTTCAGGTTGCAGAGCCTTAAATGAAGTTAAGCATGCAGCTTTGGAACTGAAAGTGTAGGCTGCTCCACCTCATTTAAGCCCTTTATTTAGTTCATTGGGTATTAGGCAAATCTAAATGGGATTCACAGACTTTATTAAGTCAGAAAGAAATCCTGAAGAGGGATTTATCTGATTTTTTTGTCTGTTTTGATGGCCAGATAGGTGGCTATCTGCAACTAGGATTGGCACTTCATGACTTTCTTGAAGCCAGTTACTTGATCTTCTGCATGCTATGGAGTGCTTTACCTTTCTCTTTGCTACATGGCTGATGGCTTTGTGTTTCTCCGCCTGCTTCTCACTTTCTCAGGATATAGGATATCTCAGTTAGGTTTCTGCAGCTGGAGAAATGTCGTAGGCCCTGAAGTACAGCTACTCCACATTTCTTTTTATATGGAAGTGTGCTGTTGTGATTTAAAAAATGCGTAAGGCAAAAGTGACCAAAGAGCCAGGCTGTAGTGCATTTAGATAAGCCCTGTGCCAGAGCATGGAAGAAATACGGTTTTCAGTCTGCGCTTAGAGAGTACTGAATGAATCATGTCTTAGCTGTTGATCAAAGGAGAGACAACCCAAAGCCTTCGGCATTTTACTTGCTGGGGGACTGCAGCATAATGACTAATCTGTCACAGAATTGGTGAGTGCTCTTGCACACTTCTGTTTTATTGCTGTGCTTCATTCTGAACTCAGTGCTGTGTGTTTAATACATGGAGTGCTCCAAACGGACTGGGCCTTCTAGAGGGCTTCAGTGTAGGGATACCTGTGTCAAAATATCAGATGGTGCTGAATTATTAAGCCTTCCAATGAGGGCATAGGCAGTAATTTGCATTTATTTATACAAACAAGATTGACTAGATAACCAGGTAAAGACTTTTCTGCATGCAAAAAAATCTATTTTTCAACTTCATGTGTGTATCTCTATAAATAGTGATGCAGCTGAGGGTATAACTAGCCTTGGTTCCATCATATGGATAAAAAGAAGCCAAATTTACTCATTTCATCAGATGAGGCAGGGGGACTGGTATGCTTGTGCCTTTCTCTGCTGACATAAACACTAGAAGACTACAGGCTAGTCTTTCCCCTCCTGGAAAGTTTTTAGAACAGTATTTCTGGATCTTGTTATAGACTCTCTAATTTGTATCCCCTTCCAAAATATAAACTTGTGTTTAAATGCAGAGTGTAATATCTACTGTGGTACTGCGTAAGAAGAAACTATTTCCTACCTTACCCTCTGAAAAGAATAGTTGAAGGACCTTTGTGGTGTGTCTTTTATGATGTAGGTCATAAGGTTTTTTGGGTTTTTTTTCAGTTTAATAACAGAAAAATGGTCAGGTTTTTTGGTTACAGATTCTTCTGAGGGTGAAGGAGGGGAGATGGAACAGGTACAATACCAACTACTTCCTCTTTCTGACTACCGAGAATGTTTTCCATTGTCAAATATATTTCAATGTTTTTGTCATTAGGTCGTTGAAGACTATGCTGGAAGATGGCAGGTTCCTTTGCCTCAGCTTCAGGTGCTTCAGACGGCGCTCTGTTGTTTCACATCAGCCTGTGTGTCGTTCCCAGCTGAATGTGAGCACGTACAATATGTGTTGAGTAGCCTAGCTTTGTAAGTACATCTGAATTTTCTTCTTTTGCTTCTTTTACCATGCAGACTATAAAAGCAACAGGGTTTCAGATCCTCAGAGCTTTTAAGAGTGGTTTTACCAGGTGACATAGCTGCATAGAACCAAGAGTTGCTGAGGATACAAAACTGAGAGTTTAGCCTTTTTTGTGTCCTTATTAAATATTCAGGTTGGCTGTGACAATGTTTTGTTGTAAGGGATTTCTGGCAAAATGAATAATCTAAAGAAATAAGTGATCACCATAGAGATTTCTTTTAGGAAAATCTTTATTTTGGAGTAATTGAAGACCAATCTTTGACAGTACATAATTTCAAGTGTTTTATCTCAAGTTTTTACTTTTCTGCCTCTAGTGATGTAATAAGCCAAGCATTTCTTAAGATAAATTTCTTGTTGTATTTAAGAAATAAGTCAATTACTTTAAAATGGATTTTTTTTGTTTGAGTCATTGAAATGCTTATGGGAATTACTTGTTATACTGTTAACTGACCCAGAGTCACATTCAGCTTAAAGAACTGCAGAATGTTATGTCACAAATCTTGCTCTAATTTCGATTTTCTTGATGCATTGGTGGTTTTCTCACATGAAGGCTGAAAGTGCCAGGGTGAGTAGATGAGTAAGTCTCATTTTTCCCTTGTTCTAAACCCTGCTTTTCAGGGTTCAAAATATCAATTCTGAATGGAAGCAAGAAAAATAAATCTCTAAGTGAGTTAGATATACTTAGCTGAGATGCCTTGGACTTGATCTTCCCTCAGCAGATGGAGACATATTTGTAAATCACTAGCTTTATTGCAACTTGGGTTTGAGTAAATCAGATTTAGTTGTCCAGCTGGTTAAATGCATCCTTGTTGGGCAATGCTTTCAAGTACAGCTCAGTCTCTCAGTTGAGAATTCTCATTCAAATTTCTCATTGCTCATCTAGTCATCAGAAGTGAATGCTTCCCTAGGCTTCCTCTCTCTTAGTTTCCTTGCTCAGGAAGACTGGGTTGCTTATCTGTTCCACTGTTCTTGAGCTATTAGTGCTAATTCCATAGGAGTCAATGCTTTGGTACACTTAGAGAATATATGCTGTCTTTTAAGTGTTGGAGAAACTTCACTAAATACATTTACTGGTTTGTGTGTGTGAAACTGTTTGACAGAGGACTGTTTATGGAATCATAAGGCCACAGGTCTCAAAACTGGAGTGCTCGGGTGTTAGAGAATGCCTAGCAGAACAAAACAGTGACCTCTGTTGCTGGTTTTTCCCCACTAGTTTTGAGAAAAATATCTCCAAGTTCAGACCACTCTCGTATGTACTTTTAAATATCAAAACTTGGGAGGAAGAAAGGTGAAAATTCAGGTATTTGATGTATGTAGGGCAGGCACTTAATAGAGATGTGGATTGCTCACTGAGTTCCTGTCACCCTTGTTTGTCTTGATTTTAGGAGCTGGGTTTACTCACTGAGATTTACTTCCATTCAAGAATGACAGATTATTGTTTTTTTCTGACTCTGCTTGACTGGCATAGTTTTGCATGTGATGTAAAGGGATCCCAGGGCTTAGTAGCTGCTGTTACCTGGGAAACCTTGCTCAAATCTGTGTGAAAATCCAGTGTATATTAAGTTTTAGTTCTTGGAGGGCAAAAATCTGTCTGACTGTATTGTCATACTTGAGTAAGATTTCCTTTGTAACCAGACAATAAACTGTTAACAGTAACAACTGTTCGATTTCCTGTACTTAACAGCCTTTCATAGTTCTTCATGTCAAATGAAACAGCATCTATACTGACATTAATACCAGGGGAGTTTAATGATGGTGCCAGCATACTAGTGTTCTTAGGCAATCTTCTGATGCCAGTAATACCAAAGTAGTGATGTGATAAATCTAGAAGCACCATTATTATAACTAAATGGATATAAATGTGGATGTGCAGAGCTGCAGACAGTTTTAAGATAACTGGGCCAAGCTGGAATTGACTGTAGTAATTTTAGCTGAATGGAGACCAGTGATGAGGAAATGGAAATATTTTGATAGCTTCCCTTCTTAGTCTGATAAGAGTGTGAGCAGGTGCATTGATAGAGAAAAATGTTAGTTTGCACTTGTTTATTATTGATGTCCAGATTTTTTTTTCAAGATCCTATTCTCTTTAAATCAGTCAAAGCAATTTTAAACTCAAGCAATGCATCACTTGCTATAACTAGTTTTGTCTTATTATTTAAGTTCTACTTTGGCTGCTTTCCAGATCATGGGATGACTCATGTCTGACCTTTCCTGAGAGTCAAGTATGCTGCAAAATTTTGTTTAACATGAAATGAGATCATGTTTTTTCAGAACAAAGTACTTATTTGGGTAGTGGTTGTTTCTTCATTCCATATTTGAGTTGAGATTTGAGGACCTAACATGGAGACAAATTTTGTCAATGAACATAATGAATTTGTATCTTAATTTTTCTAGGTTTGTTTTTGGCATAGCTTAACAGTGGTTAGGAAAAAAATACTGCAACATAATCTAAAGGAAATCAAACTTTAGGATACTCTGTCATTGTTCCTGTAGAAAACCTAATTTTGTATATGTGAAGATTATGGGGGTTTTGAATGCACAGTATTTCTGAAAATGTTATTTAGAGGAAGAACTGCCTTAAATCTGCTCCTTAAATTCTTTTGAATTAGCTTTATTAAACTTATTTTGTTTTGTAGGAATACCTTGGTTGTTAACTTCACATATTTTGAAGTTTGACATTAAATTTGGGGATAACTGCAGTGAATTTAATTGTTCTGTAAGAGTTTTGTCCAGCTGTTAATGAAAACCTGCCTTTTAAGAACTGTTGCAACGAAAGACTAAATGCTGTAGTCAGGAAAGAAGTTGCACTGGGAGGATCTTGGCAAATACCTGTAGGCTAGAACAGTGCTGAAACCTCTTTCAGGAGTTATCTTCTACCTTCTCCCTCTCATCTCCTTGTGTTCTCCCTGTTAATTTTGGGGAAAATCAAGACTAATATTAAAGAAAATTATTCATATTATTCATGTTTTGTTCTGTTGCAAGACCAAAGCCTTTGCTGTTCAGTCCTGTTTCTAAGATGCCTTTGATGCTCAGTACTTCTTTCAGTATTGTCTTTCCCTCTGAGTTGCTCAGCTACTGGCTGCTGCTCATAACTTTCTTAATCAGCAATTACAGCTTATTAGTGCAGTGCCTGGTTGTTACCTTTTCCAAAGAGAAATTTTTCAAATTCGTAAGGCAGAGCAACTGCAGATCCATGAGGTCCAACTGCCTAGTTTTTGATTGAACTGACTGAATTGCAAGTACTATCTGGAAATTGGCTTTTGTAAGCGAAGGCCTAAGTTGACTTGAGCTCCTCTGGAAAGCTGCTTTTTACCAACCTCTCTGCTTCTGTTATCAGGATTGTTTGTCTTGATTACTATATTTAAAAGAAATGAAATGCTAGACCAGGATGATGATGGTAAACATGGAGGCCACAGGTCAATTTGAATCTAGGCTGCTGTTGCAAGGGTTAGTCCTGCCTTCTCTATTCTGCCACATCTTTTGAGGTAACACCTGAGAATTCATGTTGATGCACATAAACCTGATTTGCCTAAAAACTTGGTGTTGGTAAAATTGAAGTTGTATGAATTTGAGTACCACACAGAAGACAAATGTAGTTGTGTTTGCATGTTTGTACAAAAGCTGTCCTTTTGAAAATAATCTTTGAAAGCTTTTTTGGAAAGATCTAATAATTAACATCTTTAAACTGATGTCTTCCTAGGCTGACTTCAGTGGGCATTCCAGCAAGACAGGCTGAAGTGAAACAAAATGTGTTAGTAGAAAGTGCATATCATACTTGAAAATACAAAGCGTTGGGAATTTGCATTCACATGAAGTTAGTGTTCCATGGATGTAACTCCTTATAACACTGTGTATACTATAATAATTTTGCAGATGTCTTCTTTCTCCCTCAAAATTGTAGCATATCTGACATTCTTTGGCTTTTGAGGAAGGTTCCTTTTTGTAGTGGTTAATATGGAGCACCAGTATACAAGAGTTCTTGAGGGAGAAGATTAGGCAGGTGCTGTGAGTCTAAATGTCATGAACTTGTGATAAAACAGAGTGGCAGAAGGGATTTAAAGTTGACTTTCAAGTATAAAGTATTTTATGGCTATTTTGGCCATATTAGGTTATCTACAGCTCTGTTATATTTGCGATGCTTGGTGGAAAAATGTATTTGATGTGTGTGAGGGGAAGTCTAATGGCCAAAATCCAGCCCGAAGTATCAGACCGATATAAAGCTATTGAAATGTAAGTTGTGTTTAGAGAGTGTATTCAATAGTCAAACCTTTGACTCTGGCATGGGCACAGATATGGAATTTACAAAGTCCTAATTGTGGATTTAGTGCTGTGAAAAGTAATAGAGTAGTTTCTTTTTTTTTTTTTTTTTGAACAAATGTTTTTAGTTTGAATTGTCACTACTTCTGTTTTCTAGGAGTTTTTTTGAATTGCTGCTGTTCTTCGGAAAGGATGAGTTCTATGAAGATCCTTTGAAAGATATTTTGGGTTCAATCCAGGTAAGTATTGTCTACTTTCATATAAACTTTTAGTATTATTTTAGTAAATGTAAAGACAGTTTTTGTGGATGTATAACCTGGAGGAAACATGCCATTTTCATGAAAGAAGGTATCTGCTTTACTTACCTTTATACATCCCCCCCCCAGTCCACCCCCTC
>NW_008660679.1:0-285 GCF_000695815.1 Acanthisitta chloris
ACTCTGTTCCCTTCCATGCCCAACAAGAAGTGAAGGTTTTCCTTGCCCTTCTTTTTGTTATTGATGTATTTATAGAAACATTTTTTGCTATTCCTGACAGAAGTTGCCAGATTTAATTCATGTTGTGTCTTTGTCATTCTCCCTACATGATCTGACTGTACTCCTGAGCTCTTCTTGAGTAGCCTGCCCCTTTTTTGCAGAGTTGGTAAGCTCTCTCTTTTTTTCATTATTTCCTGTAAAGTCTCCCTGTTCAGCCAGGCTGGCTGCCCTCCCTGCCCGCTCACC
>NW_008660679.1:439-4689 GCF_000695815.1 Acanthisitta chloris
AAGGTTGCTCAAGGCCTCATCCAGCCTGGCTCTGAATACCGCCAGGGCTGATGACACCAGTTCCCTGGGCAACTTCTTCCAGTGTCTCACCACCCTTAAAATATTTTTCCTAATATCTAACCTAAACTTCCCCTCCTTCAGTCTGAGTCCATTACCCCTTGTCCTATCACTGCAGTTCCTAACAAAGAGTCCCTCTCTGGCTCCCTTGCCTGGCTCCTTTAGATATTGAAAAGTTGCTATGAGGTCTCCACAGAGTGTTGCCTTCTCCAGACTGAACAGCCCAAACTTCCTCAGGCTGTCTTCATAAGGGAGGTGCTCCAGTCCTCTTACCAGTTTCATGGCCCTCTTCTGGACTTGCTCCATGTCCTTCTTATGTTGAGGACACCAGAACTGCATGCAGTATTCCAGGTATGATCTCACAAGAGCAGAGTAGAGGGAAGAATCACTTCTTTTTGTCCTGCTAACCATACTCCATTTGATTCAGCCCAGAAAGAATTAATCCATTCTCTCAATCTGTACATTCTTATGGTCCTTTTGGCATGAAATATATGTTTAGCATATATATGTGTTAATTGTAATCTCAACTATAATATGGCTATTCTGTGAGAGACTGAGATTGATCAGATATAGGATTTTATTTCTTTGTTTATTTATTTTGCTTTTTTTGGTGTATTTGTGTATAGAGTTGACAGTTTCCTAGTCTCAATAATCGTTAAATAATGACCATCCCCTTGTACTGTCCCTAGTTTTCCCTTCTGCTGGATGCAGTCTTATTCAGTGGCATTTTTACCTATAATTGAGATTTATTTCCTCTTTTTTGTTTTCTTCCTAAGTGCATGTTTGCTCCATGCCTGCTCCATAGGTTGGCTCAAGTACTCTTTATGTTCTCCACCAGACCTGATCTCTCAGTGTCCTTTTTCTATATACTGCATATAGATTCTACATGCAGTGTGCTTACTATCTCACCTGTCTCTAGGCCCACAGCCTACTTCCAAGTCCGTTCTGCTTTCATGAACTAGGTCTGAACTATCTATCTCTTTTAATAGAGTCAAGTCACTGTGCTGTAATTTCCTTCTCCAAAGGTCTCCTTTAGTCCAGGATTGTCACCTTCCTTTGCATGCCTATACAAGGCTTCCTTTCAATTTTCTCTTCCTTATATCAAAACTCAAACCCATCTCAAGATACTTTCCCAATGGATGCTATCCATGGAGAGGTAGGAGCAGTCTAAGCAAATAAACACACAGGGAAAAAGGATAAAAACCAATTAGTAATAGTTCATGAAGCTAAGATGTCTGGAAGCAGGTGAGTTCTCTGAAAAACTTTGAATGGGTTCAAATTACAGAGAAGCTTTAAGTATTTTCCCTGCTATTTGAATTTGAATCTACAGGGAACTAATCTCTTTAGATTAGATGCAAAACATAGGTCTTTCTGAGAAACCAACACACAAACACACGTGCACACACACACACATACACACACACACAAAGCCCTGAAGAACTGAGCTGAGATCAAAACTCTTGTTACTTTCAGAGTCCTCTGGTGAACTTGAATCTTAATCTTGAAGGTGAAATCCATCTTCAGAGTCCACAGAGCTTTCTGTTCCTCTGGAACTTCTTGCAATGTCTATAATGATTTCTGCTCTTAACCTTTCTTGTGTTATAAAAAGCACAGCCACATTCCTCGTAACTATTTGATGTCTTATATAAAACCCTTAAAAAAAATCCCAAGATAGCATCAAAAGAAAAAGTCGCCTACAGTTGTCTTTAAATGCCATGCTTATTTAATATTGATGTGAATATAGAATCACTGCTCTCCAAATCTCGGAATCCCAGACTAGCATTGGAAGTGTACAACCTAAAATCTGCCAGTTGTTTAAAAAATGATCATAAAAAAAATTGATTCTATAGGGAAAATGTGTCAAGAGTAAAAGGCAGTGAGGGTGAATTTTGGTCAGAATCCAAAAACAATTGTAGGAAAGAAGCTAAGGGACATTTCCCCCCCAACAGCCTCCTGACATGCTTTCTTCAGTTTTGCCTCAAAAGTTGAAGCATTTCCTCAGGAGTAACATCTCTGTGTGCATGTGTTTGTACGTGTGAGTTATGGTAGATCCAGAAATTTTAGACACAGACCAACCTGACATGCAGGGAAGGGGGGAGAGGTATGATATGCCTTGTCAAAAAATAATATTTCTAATATTTTATCTTTGAAATATGTCAGCTACTAGTTCCTTGCAATTCTAATTTAATTTAATTTTATTGCATCCAGCACACACATGTGCCCACATGTGCTCAAATGTAGTCAATGTAAAATATGTAAGTATGTTCTAAGTAATAATTTGTTTTGATTCGTATGGTGTCATGGTTTAACCCCAGCCAGCAGCCAAGAATCACGCGGCCACTCACTCACTTCCCCACTCATGGGATGAGGGAGAGAATCAGAAGGGTAAAAGCTACAAAAACTCATGGGTTGAGATAAAGGCAGTTTAATAGAGAAAGCAAAAGCTGCACACACAGGCAAAACAAAACAAGAAATTAATTGACTGCTGCCCAAAGAGAGGAGGCAGGAGGCGTTTAGCCATCTCCAGGAGAGCAGGGCCCATCACGCGTAACAGTTCCTTGGGAAGACAAACATCATCACTCCAGATGTCCCCCCTTCCTCCTTCTTCCTCTCATCTTATATACTGAGCATGATGTCATATGGTATGGAATATCCCTTTGGTCAGTTTCGGTCATCTGTCCCAGCTGTGTCTCCTCCCAATCTCCCATGCACCCCCAACTTCCTTGCCAGCGTGGCAGTATGGAAAGCCGCAAAGGCCTTGACTCTGTGTAAGCTCTGCTCAGCAATAACAAAAACGTCTCTGCATTATCAACTCTGTGTTCAGCACAAAACACAAACACAGCCCCATACTAGCCTCTGTGAAGAAAGTTAACTCTACTTCAGCTCAAACCAGCGCAGTATAGTCAAAGTATAACTATATGACAAGTCTGATCTCCAAGATTAATTGTTTCCTCCTTTGTGATATGATGACTATGCCATAACACATTAACATCCTATTGACAGCTGCAAAATATAGAAAGAATCAAAAGACTGGACCAGGAGGGCAAGATAAAATAACAAGAAAAATTGTAATAGCCGTCAGCTCCTGGTTTCTATCAGTTCCCATTGACTTCAGCAGTGCCTAGGATCATGTAGAAAACAGAGATTTGTTCATGCTTATCTTTCTCATAAAGAAAGAAAGAAAACTTAAGT
This sequence comes from Acanthisitta chloris, assembly GCF_000695815.1. Lineage (NCBI taxonomy): Eukaryota > Metazoa > Chordata > Aves > Passeriformes > Acanthisittidae > Acanthisitta > Acanthisitta chloris. The sequence continues at coordinate 3,689 of NW_008660679.1, forward strand.
TTGACACTCCACTGAAGTGAAAATATATTTATTGCCTCACTAGTACATGTGGGGTTTTTTGATAACAGTGCTAAGCAATCTATTTGCCTGATAATGTATGTGTCTAAAGAAGTAGCTTAAGAGGCTGACTATAAAGATATTTTGCTACCCTTCCGTCTTTTTCATGCATATGATTCATTTTTTTAGCAGAAATATAATTTTGTATTCTATTGACCTGTGACAGAATAAGCACCCTGGAATTTCTGTTTACAGTTAGACCTGGAGGTCTGAACTAGGACTAGAGTCAAATCATATACTCTTTAAATTCATGAATTCTCAGAGAACCTTCCATCAAATTAGGAATTATATTTGCATAACAAATTACTATAGCATTAAAAAAAGTCTTATTGGTAATTTTTTTCCTTCTTTTTCTTATGTAGTGAAGAACAGAGTGAAATGCACTGTAAAAAAATATGAGAGAAACAAAAGGGAGGAAATGATGAGAAATGTAAGAAAAGATGAAAAATAGAAAAATTGGGGTATAAAACTTTAGAGACAGGAATATGAGAGAGAAAGAAGATAAAACAAAAAAGTGAAAGTGAAGTTCAGAAATCTAAAACCAATATTGTTAAGAAATCCTAGAAAATGTCTCCTTGACAGAAGTGTTTTTTCCCTTTTCTTTGCTTACATTCTCTCCATGAACATGTCAAGGAAAACAGATTGGCCTTAAACTGCTTCATTCTGAGTAGCTAATGTTCTTCACTGTGTGTTATGTATCTTATGCAGATGAAGATACTGATGCCTTCCTGTTACTACTAGATCCAATTGGCATTGACAAAGGCTAAATTCAACGAAATTTCTGAGCCCACACCCCTAATGGACAGAGGCAGGCTCCTCACTGGAGGTCATTCAAAGCTATCATCAGTTTAGGTGCTCAGAAACACAATTAGGAACACTCCTTGTGTTCTTCACTGGCTGCAGGGAAAACTTTTTTTTTTTATATTGTTGTGGTTTAACCCCAG
>NW_008660680.1:0-7189 GCF_000695815.1 Acanthisitta chloris
AACTGGGCCCGGAGCGTTCCCGAACTGGGCCCGGAGCATCCCGGAACTGGGCCCGGAGCGTTCCCGAACGGGGCCCGGAGCATCCCAAACGGGGCCCGGAGCATTCCCCCGGAACATTCCCCCGGAGCATCCCCGAACGGGACGAAGACGCTGCTGGTTTTTGTGTCTCCGTTCACAAGGTGTATTGGGCAGGGCAGCAGGTTGCTCGCGGGGTGAATCGAGGTGTGTGAGTTTCTGGTCGCCAAAACAAATAGCCTAAATATTGGGGTTGTGGAGGGAAACGGGGCAGGAGATGTGGCTGACTTGGCTATGCTTGTGAATAGCAGGATGATGAGGATGGGGAGGGAGAAGATGATGCCGAAGTCCAGCAGGAGTGCCTGAAGAAATTTTCAACACCTGACTACATAATGGAGCCATCGATATTTAACACCTTGAAGAGGTGAGTGTGACCTGCTGTGTGTGGTGGTTATGGGTGTTGGAGCTGGAGTGTTGTCACTGTGTGTGAAAAGCTACAAGTGGTGCTATTGCTTCCCCTTTGTGTACAGTTCAGTTGGGTTTTGTTTCTAATATGACTTTCAATGGTTCTTTTGTAATCCTTTCATCAGATATTTCCAGGCAGGAGGTTCTCCAGAGAATGTTATCCAGCTCCTCTCTGAAAACTACACTGCAGTGGCTCAGACTGTGAATTTGCTGGCAGAGTGGCTCATTCATACAGGTATGATATGTGATACAGAATAATTTGTCTCTGTGGCCTTTCTTTGGTCAGAAATATCTGAATTGGTGGCAAATTTCCTGCACAGGCAGTGGATTGTTACAAAGTCATCTTGTATGTGACTAAATCCCTTATAATAATCATCTATTCTGCTTAGAGAATGATGAAATAATCTGTTGATGAACATTTTGAAATGCCAACAAACTCTGTTATGGCAGGTTTTAGTTTAAGCCACTGCATAAACTATAGTTTCTTTTTTTACATAGATAGTGTTAGCAGTATTTGATGTTTTGTAATAGAGTTATACAATTAATATTGAAAAACAATTACCTTGTTAGCTACTATTCCCTCTTGGTGGATCAGTGGTTACCTTGAAACTTCTGGTGCAGATTCTGTGTTCTCTGAGACAAGAATTATGGATTAGCCTCTTGGGAGACATGTTCAGTGTTATCCTAGACTAGTGTGATCTGCTGTGATCCTCACCAATCTGCATTTAGGAAAAAAAAGATGGGGAATCAGTAATTCTGTCTGTATCAGTGTGGCTTGATAGTAGAACTGATGTCTCTCCTGTCTTCTCTGTGTTGATAAATTTCTGAGTGCTTTCTGTGCTCATTGCAAAATATAAGATGTTGCTGCCACGTTTGCATTGCATCTGCTAAGTTTTCTGTTCCTTCTGTACAGGTGTTGAGCCGATGCAAGTGCAGGAGACTGTAGAAAACCATTTGAAGAGCTTACTTATCAAGCATTTTGACCCTCGGAAAGCAGATTCCATCTTTACAGAGGAAGGAGAGGTGTGCATGAAATCCATGTTGCTGTCTCTACATGAGGGGGTTTCATCTGATGGAGTGGTGGATGGTGGGGGAAGGGAAATTGTATCTTCAGAGCTCTTTGGTTAAGAAACAGATTCAGAAAACCAGCCCTGTCTCACTGGAGTCCTCAGAGTTTAGAGAACTGAATGCATCCTACTTTGTCATAAAGTTCTGCAGAACAACTGTCAGGACTCCTGGGAGGTAACAGCCTTACTTTTAATGCTTTGGGCAACTACATGTTGTTATATTTCTCTCTGTTACTCTGTTCTTTTCAGACTCCAGCCTGGCTTGAGCAAATGATAATACATACAACGTGGAGAGATCTCTTCTACAAGTTGGCAGAGGCCCATCCTGACTGTCTCATGCTGAATTTTACTGTGAAGGTACTGAGAACCTCCATAAAGGCCTAATTGTTCAGGCATCAAATATTAGCTATGGTCTTGCTTGTATCTATGTATTCCTGCTAGTACTATCTACAGGTGCACATTGGTGGGAGGAATTGTGCTACAGGTTGCAAGCAGTGAGTGTAGTTTCCCAGGTTGAGGTGCTGCTTTATGAGTTGTTCATTGGCGTGTATCTTTTTGTTTGTTGGTTTGGTTTTTGTGGGATGGATTTTGGGTTTTCTTCCTTTGGTCTGTATTTGAAAATTCTGGATTTCTGGTGCAGTGGAACATTGAATTTTTGGATGTTCCTGTGTGCCCTGCAGTATTTTTGTATCCTTATGGTTTACTTTGGTTTTGCTACAACGTTAGTGGTTTTCTTTTCTGCCCTACAATAGGGAATGTAAACTCCAGTAAATGTGTGCAGATTCTGTGGGTTCTTCTAGGCTTGTTAGGACATCAGAAATGTAAACATAAATAACAAGTTTTCTGTGGTATTTTTCTTTCTATAGCTTATATCTGATGCTGGATATCAAGGGGAAATAACCAGTGTTTCAACAGCATGTCAGCAGCTGGAAGTGTTTTCCAGGGTCCTGCGGACATCTCTGGCAACAATTTTAGATGGAGGAGAGGAAAACCTTGAAAAAAACCTCCCTGAGTTTGCTGTAAGTTGGGGTTTTTTTTCCCCCCCATTTTTATGCGGAAAAAAAGAAGTGTTTTCCTTTCTGGTTGGGAGATAGAGATCACTGTGGGATTGTAGACAATCCTGAGGTCAAGTCTTACAAAATCTTAGGAAGATGAGGTGTATCTGAGTTAAAACCTAGATATTTATGCTTTTTGGTCATTCTGTGCCGAAGAATTGCTTGGGCTGTGTGAAAGTTGCCATCTGAATCAACCCAGCACGTGTTCAGTGTTGTGAAATACCTCAAGGATTTCTGAATGACTTTGTACTTCTCCTATTGTTTAAATACTGCAGAGAAAGTACTGGGTGTAAGCAGAACACACTTTCCTCTCAGTTCTGGCATTTAAGAAATGAACTTCTCAATTTAGCCATTTCTTCTTGTGTGGTATCAATGCTTTTCTGTCCTTGATTTTGGGGGTTTGTTTCTTGTTTAGTTGTGTGTGCTGTGTTTTTTTCCTTTGCAATTTCGCTGTTTGTTTTTCTCCTTTGCTCTTATGACAATGTCATGACAGGAGCACATGTGGGTGTTTCTTGCTGACTGTGCTGTGTGTTTCCACAGAAGATGGTGTGCCATGGAGAACACACTTACCTCTTTGCTCAGTCCATGATGTCTATACTGGCCCAGGAGGAGCAAGGAGGGTCAGCAGTCAGGAGGATTGCTCAGGAGGTTCAGCGATATGCTCATGAGAAGTAAGTGGGAGCTGTAGTAGTAGTGAAATGTAACTCCCCAGAACTTGTCAACTGCTGCTTTTGCTCATTCTGGATTACTTTTTTTACTGGCAAAATATTTCTTAGCTGCAGCAGAGCAGTTCTTGTATCAGCCTTTAATTCACAGACTAACAGAAGTTCAGTGTCCTCTACCACGGAGACTTGAAATTGGGAGAGCAAAGAGTTGAAGTTTCTGTCTGTGAATATGTAAATAGAAACACAGAAATATGTATTTTTATTATTCTATGAACAATTTACAAACAAACAAGGGAAATACAGACCTTGATCTGTAATTGCCCAGGATAAGGGTTCAGCACAAAGGCATTACAGTCCATGGGATGTGCCTTGTTGAGTCAGTGAGGTTTAAACTCAGATGTCTGAATGAAGAAACTAAGTTGCTCTGTGTGTTTGCTGTTCATCCAGAGGTCATGATGCCAGTCAGATCACTTTAGCCCTGGGTACTGCTGCCTCCTACCCTCGAGCCTGTCAGGCCCTTGGTGCAATGTTGTCCAAAGGAGCTCTGAATCCTGCAGATATCACTGTCCTCTTCAAAATGTTTACAAGCATGGACCCACCTCCAGTAGAACTGGTTAGTAGTTCTGTTCATAACCTCTGAAGATTGCTTCCATGACAGTGGCACTCAGAAAGGTGATGTCTTGATGTGCTGAGTGTTGCAGCAACACAGAAATGAAATTAGCACTCACTCATCCCTCTGTAATTTGAAGCTATGTCTAAATACAAAACTACTACTTGGGTTCTGTATTGCATTAGCTTCTTGCTATTTTTGGTGGCTGTTTTTTAATCATTCCAAATTGCCTTTTTATGTGGAACTATATTAAAGAACTTCTTTTTAGGAGCTAAAGATGGCAAGGAACTAATTAACTTCTTTTAGAAAAATATTAACAAAAAACTCACCCAATTTTGCACTGTGTTTTAAGCAGTCCTAAATGCCACATATCCCTTTCTCCACTGCCTCATTTTAACATTGGTGACAATGGTGCCATTTAGATACTTCAGCAACATAGTCTGTAACTCTGTTTCCTTTTAGTTCTTCTTATTTTTCTTATTTCTTATTTCTTATTTTTATTTCTTATTTCTTATTATTATTTATTTCTGTCAAAAGCTTGTGTCTCTTCAGAAAACTGTCTAACCTACTCTAAAGGGGGGAAAAAGTCTTACATCTCTTTCTATGCAAGTTATATCAGATGCAAGAACTATATTCTTAGTCACCTCTCATACTTCTCAGGCTCTGATAAATGGTTCATTCTCTTCTCAGATTCGAGTACCTGCCTTTCTGGACCTCTTCATGCAGTCACTGTTTAAACCAGGTGCTAAGATCAACCAGGACCACAAGCATAAATACATTCACATATTGGCATATGCAGCCAGTGTTGTGGAGATGTGGAAAAAGGTAATGTTCAGTGCTGTGAATGACCTTGTTTTTACCTCCAGCACATGACTGTGCTGAAGAAAATGTGTGATCGTAAAGTTGCTTAGTTTCAAATAAAATATTCAGCTTGATTTACTAATTTTTAATATGTAATGTTTCTGGCTTCAGCTGAAAGGACTAAAATTGTAGATCCTGATGGTCAAAAAGTACTGTTAAAGTCTGAGTGCACTGAGTATTTTGCTCTTTTCCCCCACCTTCCCCCAGGGGTTCTGATGCTAGAACCAGTGTGCTTTTTCAGAGGAAGAGGAATTGGATTCTGAGAAGTGGATGAACCAGTTCTTATGGAATGAAATGAGCAAACATCCTTGTCCTTAGCTCACTCATAGCTAGTTATTCTGAACTTGCATTTGAGTTGAAATGTTGAGAAACAGGATGTAATCTTAGGCTTATTGCAGGTTATATCATTCCTTTCCATAAGTAACTGAAGGCACCTGGTGCATTCACAACTCTTGCATTCAAACTTTGCCGTCGTTTTGCAGAACAAGAGAGTCAGCATAAACAAGGATGAACTCAAGTCAACCTCAAAAGCCATTGAAACTGTTCACAATCTGTGCTGCAATGAGAACAAAGGAGCATCAGAGCTGGTGGCAGAGCTGAGCACTCTCTATCAGTGCATCAGGTGAGCAGAGAGGCAGGTCCCAAGCTCCAGTTGTTGAAGGGAAAGTATTATTTAGGAGCTGCCTTTATGGGCTACTCTGTGAGGACTTCCTCATTCTAGAATACATGAAGATGTGATGTGAAAGCAACATTCAGACCTGTCCATCCAACTCTTTGAATCTCTCTCATGAGGACATAAATCCTCTTTCACACACAACTTGTCCTTCTTGTGCCACAGAACATGCTTTTCTGTGCCACTGGAGAGAGATGGCAGATTGCTTTGTGTTCCTAGTAAAGCTTCCATCTCTTTTTCATGCAGGTTCCCAGTGGTGGCTATGGGTGTGTTGAAGTGGGTGGATTGGACAGTGTCAGAACCACGATACTTCCAGCTGCAGACTGATCACACTCCAGTTCACCTGGCACTACTGGATGAAGTAAGTGTGTATAAAGCTGCTGGAGAGCAAGAACAGCTTTGGTGCTTGTAACATCCATGAAATGCCTGATGTCTGCAGTAAGGCAGTGATACACAGAGAGGAATCTGTTCAGAGTTAATGACTTGGTTTTGTCAGCTCAGCATTATTTACACTGGGAAAACTTGGGCAGCAAAGAAAGGATGGAATACTTTTTCTGAATGAGTTTCCATCTGGCACTGAACGTCAGTGTAAACTTGCCTAATAAAGACTGGAGTGTTGGTTTTTAAATTGCAGTTCTAACTTTGCTGTCTTGTTTGCAGATCAGTACATGCCACCAGCTGCTTCACCCCCAAGTTCTACAGCTTCTTGTCAAGCTCTTTGAGACAGAGCACTCACAGCTGGATGTGATGGAGCAGGTGATTCTCAAAGGACTCTGTGTTCCTTCATGCTGGTTACACTTACTCGAGTGAATAGATTTGTGCTGTCCCAGCAGTTTTGAGAGCTCAGTTAGGAATGTGGTCGTGGTTAAAATGTAACGTAGCAGACGTTGAATCAACAGAAACTGCACATTTCTGATCTGTTGGGTCTTCCCTCCCCACACCACCAGCTGGAACTGAAGAAGACTCTCTTGGACAGGATGGTGCACTTGCTCAGCAGAGGTTATGTCCTGCCTGTTGTCAGCTACATCCGCAAGTGTCTGGAGAAGTTGGACACGGATATCTCGCTCATCAGATACTTTGTGACAGAGGTCAGCAGCAAAAACTGGTTACTGGCATCTGAAATTTACTATCAGTTGGATGTGCTTGGATATTAAATCAGCTTCCAGCTCTCAGATCATATTCTGAGCAATGTGTGTAGTGTCAATATTCACCAGGGTGTGACTTAGTCCTACTGACTCCTAAAAGCAATGAGGTACTGGATAGAATACCACAAGAATACAGTGAATTGTTTGCATGGAGAACAAGACATCCTAAGTGCAACTACTTCTGTGCTTTCAATTCTAGTATTGTGAATTAAATATTGTCCCTGCTATCCCTGTAAGTGGAAGACTAATCTGTGTCTGCTGTTTCAGGTGCTCGATGTGATTGCTCCTCCATATACCTCAGACTTTGTGCAGCTCTTTCTTCCAATCCTGGAGAATGAAAGCATTGCAGGTACTATCAAAACAGAAGGTGAACATGATCCTGTCACAGAGTTTATAGGTGAGTCCCATTCATTCATTCCTGGCACACCTACTGCCATTGGTGTTTGTTACAACTTGCAGATAATGTTTAGGAGGAGGATTGCTAAAAATAGGAAACCCTGCCAGATATTTTCACAGACAACTTCCCTTTTCAGGGCCTGTGTGTAGCAATTTCCCTCGAATCAAGAATCTGTGGGTATATGAGGAACTTGGAGAGAAATATTGCTTTTGGGGAGCTAACACTGCAGTAGGGAA
>NW_008660680.1:7202-13426 GCF_000695815.1 Acanthisitta chloris
TCATAATACACTCCTATCCTACAACAACATTTGTCCACACCCTGAAATCCTAATAATGCAGAAAATCCACGTGCAGATGAATCAGAGAATCACAGTAAAGTACTGAACATTTTCTTTTCTTTTTCCTTTTAAGCTCATTGCAAATCTAATTTTATTATGGTGAACTAAGCAGTGGAAAATACCCAGAATGCAGAGCACGTGATCACCACTTTGCCATAGTCTGTACCAGTGAGGTTCTGAACTGGGCAATGCAGCAGCAAGAAAACCAACCCCAAACTCAGAACCAACAAACCTAAAAGTAAGGAGAAAGGAGCTGAAGGGCACTGGAGTGACTTGCATGGTGACCTTGAGCTTCATATCAGAGAACTGTTTGTGTTTCGTGTCAGAGTACTGTTCATGTGATTTGGAAAATGGAATAATACTGAAGGATTTTCTGTTGTTACACAGACCAGTATGAACATTCTGGAGGGGATGGAAAGAGCAGCAGAGAAGCAGATTTACTTCACAGAATGTTATTTTGGTTACTTGCAGAATTTGTCACTGATCCTTGTTGTAACATACAATACCTGCTGGATGGGGAAGGTAGTTCCTGCTAAAAACTTTGCAGAAGGTTCTCTGAATAGATCCTGAATGCTGTCTTTGGTTCAAGTTGTTACAAAGGAATGTGTGTGAGAAGCCCAAATGCCTCTTTCTCCCCTTTGTGCTATATTAGAATTCTAAATATCCTACACATTTACTGCTATGAAAAAAACCACATTTGTGCAACACAAGTGGAGTTGTACCAACCCAGGCTGTTAGCTTTGTATTAACAGAGGAGTCCTGTGTGTGCTACCTTTCAGAATCTATTTTTTTTGTTACATAGATGCATCAGATGTTACTGGTAAGTTTCATTACCATGTCAGAATTCTCCTGCTGTCCAAAATTATGAATGTGTGCAGAAGTTTTGTCACTGCTTCTTGTGGCTTTGTTTTTATACTTATCTCTGCTCTGTCCTGGTTGATGCCAAACAGTGGGGGATACACCCAAGAATATGATTTACCTTTAAATAAAGGTGTTTTTCCAGAGATGCTTTTTCTGTTTTCTTTCCCAGAGCTTTCTATAAGTGTCATTAAGATCACTTTCTGTGCACTGGGTTGGGTTTCTCTTTGTACAAACAAACTCTAGTGAGTGGTCTAGACAAGCCTATTTTGCTTTCCCAAGCACATCTCTTCTCTGAAGAACCTGTTTTCTAAAAGACACATTTGGAGTCCAACTGGATGTAAATTGAAAAAGGAAATTGCTTTACTCTTCTCTATTGTCAGTGGCTCTGAACAAGAGCTCTAAACTACCCAGGTAAGTTGCAAAAACTTTCAGCTGGGAGGTGACAAATAACAGAGTTTATGAAAAGACTTTTTTTCCTCCTCTGTACCACTAAAAACCTTGAACTTATAAGTTTGAGTGAGGCATAATTCTGAGATTGGTTTGATTTACAGTAGGCTTTGGAGGTTGACATTTAGCAGTGTCCTACAACATCTCCAGACACATGGATTAATAAGCTCTTAGCAGACACATCCAGTCATGGAAAAGTCTGTTTATTAAATGCAATTAACAATATAGATTAGTAACATTTGATTATGAAACTGATCTGTCATTTAAAACTAAGTCAGTTACTAAGGAAGAGAATTTTTCTGTTCTTCAAATTAGTGAGGAGTTCTGGGTTGTGGCAACTTACACTTTGCCTCTTCAGGAGAAAAATGGCACAGCCAATCACACATGAAAGCAAGGAATTTGAGCAAAGACAAGACTAATTCAATTAGAAGTGTTTAGACTTCCAGTAATTCCCTTTATATCATTTTGGTGGATAAAAGCAACTGCATTATATAAGACTTCCAACACCACTGTCTCACCAGGAGGCCAAGGAAACAGAGGATTTACATCCTGAATTTATCATGTCCAGTCTTAGCTGTTTTTTCATCTGCATCATTGCAAGATGTTTTCTCAGTACTGTCAGAGAATTCAAGGTAAGCTCTAGACCCAAATATTGAGTATACTTGTTCTCCTCCAACACATCCACGTGGTTTGTATTAAAAAAAAACTATGTATTTACAGGTAGTTTCTGTGATTAAGTCAGTATGATTAAAATATTGTGCACCAAGACTTTCATGGGTAAAGTAAGTTGTAAATAATTACCTCAAGGCAGCTCTGTATGGATTTGAAGACATTTGGTGTTGCTATCTGGGCTGATTTTGCAGAACTGCCTGATAGTGTTGAACTGTGAAAGAGTCTTAGACTACTGTTTTCAAACAGAAGAAGGTTGTGCTGGGAAGCTTCCAAAGTGGTTCCTGAGCAGGAAGATGCAGAGTCAAGGAAGAATAGGATCTCCATATGCACAGTCCTGTTCAATAGCAAGATTGTAGTCTCCTCCTTGTCCACCCTTGTAGGCACTTGTCACAATTCTCAGCCACCCTCTCTCACCCTGTAAGGGAGTTAATTTGCATGATAAGTTAGATGACATAACTGCAGAGAGTGTGTGCTGTTGAGTCTGTTCTGTCTTCCAGATATCAATGATTTCAGTGACTGTATGAATTCACTCATGAAGTATAACACTGTGCTCACTGGTGAATTTACATCCTCATCCTTTCCAGGTATGGGACTTGATTTTTGCCTACAGCTAACAATAATTTACATGTGCCTATAACAGAAGCTGCATGTGCATGGAAGGGCAGAATTTGGGATTGAGCTGACATTACTCAAGTAACTTTGAATATCGTTGTCTTCAGATTAATCAGGTTTAGTTCAAACAAAGCTTTAGTCTTCATAGCCACAAGCTAGTGCTGAAGTTTCCACTCTGCAAGTGAACCCCCCCTTCCCTCCAAAGTCATCTTGAAAACATCTTTTGTGCCTGTTGCCTTACCCAGGGCTCACCCCAGGAGTTCCGAACAATCCAGTACTCGATTCCATTTTCCACGCCCCAACCAGCCACGGACACGATGTGGTTCACCTCAGGTGAGGGGTTGTACTCAGAGTACAGTCCCCCAGTGTAGGCATCCAGCTTTTCAGTGGCCATTATGCCACAGCTGTAAGACAACAGAGAAAGCAGTTTTTGGACAAGAGGATCAGGGCAGTGCTAAACAACAGTTGCTTTTCTTGCATTCTGAATTCAGAGCGTTCATGTACAAACCAGCTGAGGTCTGCACACTAGTGCAGAGCTGCTAACATATGCTAGAGTGGAGAATTAAACTCAGTCAGACTGAGTTTCAAGTATTTCAATCCCAACACTACTAGTAGATAAACATTTTCTTTTCTACCATTCAAGGATTTTTACCTAATTGGTCCATTAGCATAGATTTCTGCCATCATTTTTTGCCTGCCACTGACAGAGCCATAGTCAGCAACTTTCCAGAGAGTGTAGTTCTTTATCACGTGGCATTCTCCAAAAGTGACACAAGTTCCACACTGGTTAAACTTCTTACACTCTGTAAAACAAGAGGGAGATGATCACTGTAGGACGGTGCTTTTCTTCAGGTGAAGTAGTGATAGGACACTAACCTTCTTGAACTTATTTGAGGCAGATACCAATAACTTAAAGACATATATAACTAACTAATACATGCTTGCTCTGGTGAACAAAATTCCTTCCTAGAAACTAGTTTTCAAGTCCCTACAATCACCAGTTACTGTTCTTTACTTCATAGTCATGAGTGCTTTGATGAGGATGTTTCACCATAGATACAGAAACTATTCTGGTCATACATGACTGGACAAAGGTTCAATTTCTCCTTTGTTTAGCTTGAGGTGACACTTCCAAATATTTCAATACATTAGAGATTGTGTGTCACAGATTTAAGAGATTAAGTTAAAACAGTTTGGCTGTGCAAACCTGTCTAGGCACAATTTAATGCTATGCTCTATGCCTAGAGTAAGGAGAGACATTCACAGGCCTGTAAAGAAAACCTGTTCTGTCAGTCATACAGCAGCAGCCAGGACACTGAAAACCCCCAAACCATCTTTTGTTCATGTACTAAGATCTGCTAAACCTGGGAAGAAGGCTTACAGCAAAGCAAAGACATCATACTTTGGTCCTTAGCTTGGTAGTTGTTGCAGGTCTCGTCTGGAATGCCATGCTCATGGGCATACCTCCAGACACCTGAATGGTCTCCACCTTCACAGGATCCTGCATCAGCACAGTCAATGACATTCTGAACAGACAGGTAGGCAGAAGGCCATGCACCTTTCCTCTTTATGTTGATTCGGTCTGGGAGGATAAGAAATTGTTAGTGGAATACACATTGTTAGTGGTCACACATTGCAACTAGTGTGAAAACTGTCTCCTTTTCATTGAGCCTGTAACTGTTTGCAGGCCACAGCACTTGTGGTTGGAAAAGCCTCCACTGGTGCCAGTCAGGCACTCAGCATGACCTAATTCAAACCAGAGGCTGAGTTATTATTGTGGGTTTCCATTAGAAGTCTTTCCCATTAAAAACTCAGCAAAAACATGCAGATGAGTAAGATCTGTCTAAAGCCTTGAAGAGCCCTAGACCTCTTTAATTAAAGTCACAGCTGCTGGAAGCTTCCAGATCTGTTTCCTGGCTTTGACAACAAAGAGTTTTCAAATACACACCATAAAACAGGCTCTCACCAGCCTCTCTTACAGGAGTTGAGATTTAGGCATAATCCCATACAGGTTGCTGGCTCAGAGTCATTCTTAAAGCAAGGAAAAGCTTTCAGAAGTATCTCCTTGCTGTTAGGTCAACATCTCACTGTCATCCTGCCTCTCAGGCAGGCACTGCCACCCTGCTGCCTCATTTTGTCAGAAACAACTAGCTTACTTGGCAGAAAAGCTTCCTGATGAGTATTTATAAACTGCTTCTCACCCTGCATTAACAGACTTAACTGATGCCACTGTAGTACTTTTAATCCTATTAGTACTAACAACATTCAAATACACTTGACAGAACTGGGAGCTATTATCCCAGCCTAGTCTTCCAGATAAAAACCCCAAAAAACAAAAAAGGAATGCTTTAATTACTCACAAGAAAAAACATACTGCTTTTTAAAATCAACCTTTTCTGCTTGTAAAATAACACACACTGGCATAGCTACATATCCAATTAAGTTTTAACCAAAGTTATATATTTAAGAAGTTGCTGTATTTTATTTTTCCTAGTACTTCACTACATTCCTGGCAGGTATCACCCTGGTTCTGCATTTGTGCCCTGTTAAGACTAACCCTCCTGATTGCTGCTGTCTGCTCACCCCTGCATTATCTTCCTATTGCTGCACAATTTCTCTTCTCCTTCACAGTTAATCTTACAGCTTCCCTACGTACACAGTACTTCTGCAGCATCTGTTGCATGCAAATCATGTATTCTCTTTAGAGAAATTACTTCTTTTATCTGCAGCAACCCCCAGCTTCCCTTTTCCTAAGAAAAAGGCTGATGGGAAGATTTCCTGATGGAGCCAGACCAGTCTGTCTGCTGTGGCAGTGAGTTCATTTGAATGATAAGGCTCCTGAAGCAAATACCCCCAGGCTCTCCTGCAGCTTCTTTCGTTTCCTCATTCCCAGCTGCTGCAGCAGGCTGAGAGGTCCCAGAAAAGGGAAGGAGACATGGTAACTGCTTTTGCATCTGCTGCTGCCATCACCACAGCCCCGAGGAGAGGCAGAAAAACCCAAGTTTTTTACCGCAGGAGCTACGAACACATTCCTTCTGCAAAGAGGTTTTCACCATAGCAGCATGCAGAGAGGGCAGGGACAGCTTTCTGCACTGAAACCAAACCTCCTTGCCCTCCAGCTTGGGAATTCCCACTCATCCTGGTGTACTCACAGACATCTCAGCCTCGGGTTTTTGCTGGGTTAGGCACTGCAGTGATTTAGCACCTCATCTTTGGACCAGATGTCAGTAACCTGAAGATAAACCTCCTTCACTCCCATAGGAGTACCACCCCAGCCTGGCAGGGCAGCGGGCAGTGCTCAGCTCACCTGCCAAGGCGCTGGTGCTGCCGTGTGCCCAGCAGGACCCGCAGTACTGAGGGATGTGCTGGTTCCGAGTGGTGCTGGCGTAGTTGATGCCGTTCACGTTCCTCCAGTCCCAGCTCTGGGGCAGCGCCGACACATCCAGGTACTCGTGAGGGCGCGGGTATGTCCTGGGGGGCGGAGAGAGGCGCTCGGCGGGATGGAGGATGTGGTGGAAGGGCAGAGATTCCCGGAGTTTCGTAACGCGGACACGAGTGCGGGGCGGGAGCGC
>NW_008660681.1:0-1097 GCF_000695815.1 Acanthisitta chloris
CCCTGACTAATTGCATAACTTTGTACATGATTCTTTATATATCCATTTTTAGATTTTATCCCCAAAATCGAAGTCTTTATAAGTTTTTTAAAAGCTTGTTAAAGTTAAAGAAAATAAATATCTTTGAATGGTAAGTGGCTTTTGCTTGGGCACAACAAGACACACAGTGGTAACTTGGATTAATTCTTTAAAAGAAAGTAGGATATGCTCTGAATGAATCTCATACCAGATTTTATGAGTTAAATTAGCTATTGCTAGCATTTAAAGTAAGTAATCTTAACTGTCCTTGATTTTATTTTGCACTGTTTTTGTAAAAATGTGATTTGAAAAGCAACCTGCTGATATGCATAAGGATTCAAGAAGGCAACAAGGCTCAAAGTTTGAGCATGTAATCAAAATTCAGTATGCACATAATTGTGCCTTTCATTGTTAAGTGCTTTGAACTCTGCAAATAAGATTGCAGACTTGATGGTGATGCTGTTTGGATACTCTTTTTCTTATGTTATTAGTGTTTAAAGCACAGTATATTCTTCCACTTCAGATAGTTCATGTCTCTCTTGCCATATAAATAGCAAAAATTGAATAGAAACAAATCTGAAAAGGTTGTTTTGGTTTTTTTTTCCAGAAAATGTAAAAAGTATCTTGAGCATGCTCTTATTAGCAACATTAATTGATGTCATTTTACCAAGACAACCAAACACCTGAGCAATCCAAGTGTGTGATTCACATGCATAAATTAAAAAGATGCTTAGTCCAAAAATTAAAAGATTTAGTTTTCAGTATATAATTAATGAGCAATGGGATTTTCATAGTGATTCAGCTACAGTATAGGCATTTGCTGCTGAAGTCAACAATAATCTTTGCACTGAATACAGAATTCAACCCACTTGGAGCACTCTAAAAAGAGTCTCAGAAAACACAACATGAAAGAAGATGGAAAAGGTCAAACTTAGGATGAGAAGTGAATAAAAGTAAGAAACAAAACAAAAGAAATCTACCAAAAAAATCTCATTTAAAATGTTTCATTTAGAAATCTGAAACATTTCTCGTATTCATAGACTCATAGAATTGTAGAATTTAGGGGCTGGAATGGACCT
>NW_008660682.1:0-20727 GCF_000695815.1 Acanthisitta chloris
AGACTTGCTAGCAAAATACTATGGAAACTGTTTATACTAATGTGCTTTATTCTTGAAACTGAACTAATAGATGTGGGAGGACAATAATCTCCCTGGAGTGAAAAATGTCTGTGAGAAAGCAGTGGATAATAACCTCTCCTGCTGGCAAACTTGTAGATGGAAGTGATTAAGCCTTTAGGGTCCTACTGATGTCAGGATTGTTACAGTTTATTTTGTCAGACAGGATCATTATCTGATAAAATTAAAATAAATATGTATCCATTTCTTTACTGAAGGGGCTGTCAAGTATTGGAACAGGCTGCCAAGGGAAGTGGTGGAGTCACCATCCTTGGAGGGATTTAAATGACACATACACATGACTTAGGGACATGGTTTAGTGCTGGACTTGGCAGTGCTGGTTGAACTTTATGTTCTTAGAAGAGTTCTATGATTCTATTAGCAGAGAGAAAATACACACACTGAAATAAAGGAATGTTTACTTTTATAGACAGAAGATCAATTTCTAATTGCTCTTCAGTTCTGAGTTGAGGATTTTTTGAAACTGCCCTGTTCAAAAGAATTTCAGCTTTTCATAATGGTTGTGGCACAGTTATATCAAGGAAAAGAAAGCTTATTTTTCAATGACAGCATTTTTCCTGTGGTATTTCTAAGCTGGAGTATTATTTTTCTATATGTGATTTTTATTATAGTCTTCAAAACATTATTACGAATATTCACTGGGGAATTAATCATCACAGACTTTTCCCAAGCTTTATTTATTACAGTTGTTAAATGCTCCTTACACAAAATTTTGGGACTAACATCTCTCATTTGTCACTTGATATTTTCAACTCATCCCCTTAGACAATCATGCTACTAAACAAGATGTGTCACCACTTGCATAAAAACCCTTCCTAAACTTCCTATATTTAGCATATAATACCCACTAAGGGAATTCACATCAATAGCAAAAGAAATATGGTATTTTCTCCCCTCAAATTACTAGTTCATATCTTCTAGATACTATTAGCCAGACATCTCATGATAAACTCGAGAAAAATGATGTCAAGGATGGGGAGAATGTAATTGTACTTTCTTCTTCAAGAAGTAAACAAATACTTGAATTTCATAAATTCAGTATCATACAAGACAGAAATATTATCTTGCTGGATTAGGGGCAGAATGCACATCACCTTTCAGGATTAAGTTATGGGCTGATGATGAGATCTCACCTTTCTTTTGACCTTAAGAACAGAAAGTCATCAGGAAAAATACTCCAGAAATTTAGGCCAGTTAGTCATTTTCTTCTCTAACCTCTTCCTGATCAACTGAGCTTTACATTTTATCTGTCCATATTTCTGCAGAAAGACACTGAAATCCATTGCTATAGATCCTGGTCTTACTGAAGTGTTCTTGACTGTATTTTAAATGTTCAAAAAATCCCCAATGGGTAAAAAGATCTGTTGCAAAAAATTCTATCTGTTCTAATGACTGAAATAGAAGTAGCATAACAGAGTAGCTGCTAGAGCTGTTCTTTCTTTCCAGATCCCAAACCCAGGGGTATATTTGTTGAGATATCTGTAAGCCTATCCTGCTCCCCCTTTATTGTTGGCTATTTGCAACATACACTGTGTTGTGATAGAAATTTCCAGTCTAACCTCTTCCTTATGAAAGCTGCAGTCCAATATTCTAAACTGCCTTCAGCTGTGTTCTGTTCAGTAACACATACTGTGCAAAAAGAAACACTACAAGAAAAGGTTATACCTTCTTTTCACTTTGTTAAGTGTTACAACCAAAATCAGCAGAATAAAAAGCTACATGCTATATGCATAATTTGAAGCACTGAACTACTTAAAATTGAAAGGCCCATGTACCATGAATATCTTCACTGTCTATCTAAAACACAGCTTTTTTTCACAGCCAGAATATTAAATTAGTCTAAATTATTTCATTAAAAATGTCAAAATGGGACTCTAATAAACTTTGAACCCTCTACAGAAAAATTTTTGCCTTTCAGATTGCTCAAGGGTGTTTTCCATTACCTTTCTTTCTGTACTCCAATAAGAATCACACTAACCATCTGAAATGAAAATGTGCCCCAGGGAACATTTGATTAAAATGTACAATATTGAGGAACAATGATTCATCAGTAATCATAAATTTATAATACTGATGGCAGATGAAATTGTATCATCTTCCAGAAAGCAATATAGGCTCCAAGAACAGGTGGATTTGAAGTCATTCTTAACATTGAATTATGCAGACAGAAACTATATGGAGGAGCACATGGAAGTGACCTTTAGTCTGATGGACTATCACATCCTATTAGGTGTACATATTCATAGAGACTGAGTCATCTTCACTGATTTAGGAGATTAACATCACTTGGGTATCACTATTACATTTCCTTGTCTGTGTAACACAAAGAACTGGAATCACAACAATTAGAAGCTGCATTAAAAATGTGAGAGGCAGACACCTCCATATATGAACCAATGTAGTTACAATGAAGTTGAACTTTTGAGCAGGAGGCAAAAAAGGAAGTAAAAAGCCCATTCCTAGATGCATAAAATAACATTTTCATAGTGGAAATGTTATCTTAGCTGTTCGAATCTGCTAGCCATAAAGATTTTTTTTTCCAAGTAATTTAATACCATTTACAAGATAAACTATTTGCAGTTTTGTGTAAATAATAATGGAGGCACTTTGTTTCAGCACTTCTGCTGAAAAATATTGATGAAGCAAAAATGAAGAAGAAAAAGCAAATATTGATGTCATGTCATTAATATCATAAATACTTCGAGCTGGGTTTTTTGATGATATTAAAAGAAGGGAAGAAAAATATAACTGCCTATATAGCATAAATGGCTGATCCTGCTATGATTAGAAGGCTTTTCTGACCAATACCTACATCTGTTCCAAAGGATCACATCCCAACACCAGTAAGTTACATGAAATAACTGCACAGATAGTAAAATTAAAATAACTGTTCTAGCAATTGTTTGGGAAGAACTGGAAGCACAATGGAGACAAGATTAGAATGCAAAGTGATTTGGACAAGTCTGAAAAAAAACCAATTAAACCCTCAAGAATACACATGGGTCAAGGCAAGTGCAAAGTGCTCCCTGATGAAAGAATGACTTGGCAAAATTAGTATAACTTCAGATATGGCTTTATATTGGTGTTAGGGAACTGTTTTTCAAGGACACAGACCTGGAGAAGGGAGTTCACAGATGAGTATCAGAAATGAAATGGACTAATAGAAACAACTTGAAATAAGCATCTAAGAAGGATAAGACTAAAGGGAAACAATATAAGTCTTCACTCCATGCAAAGTTGTCACAAAAAGGAGAAGTATCATCTAATATTTGTTGGGTCACAGACAGCACGTAAGATGAAGTTTCAGAAAAGATTTATAGTAAGGGTTTTTAAACCATCATTCTAATATAATCACTCAGATTTCCTAGGCACGTTGTGGTCTCATCACTGCTTTAGTTGTTTCAAAACATTTGTCAGAAATGTCTGAAGCCTTAGAGCTAGGCAACAGATTAAATGACCACCTGATAACATCATCAGCTTTGCTTTTATGTTTCTATGAAAAATGGCAATGCCCTAAGAAGAGCAAATGACCCTCCTAAATTATAAATCTCTTTCTCTAAGTACAGCCTATCAAGGATCTTCAGTTTGCTTCAATGTGATTTTGGACTGTTTAGTGTTTGAGGCAGGGATCACAGACCTACTTGAGTCTATGATATGTTAGCATAGCTGTCGATAAAGACAAACTAATAAATCATACCAGTAACTGTGGTTCTGCAGAGGATGGCAGAGTGGTACTCCCAGCAAAACATACACAAGTTCCTGAGGATGAGCTCTTTCCAGCTTCTTCCCCTCCAGATACTCAGTGGATGGTTCTGACTGTTTAATATTTCAGTAAGGTAGTAATTACTAAATATTTATCAAGAACATTTTATGAAGTGCAGAAAGGGATATAATAGTATATAATATAGCTTAAAAGAAGATGCAAGATTTCAACTAATACAAACTCACAGAGCTAATGAATCATGTCAACCTTCACCTACATCAGACAGACCTAATCTGACTAACACTTGCTTAAAGATCCTAAAGCTGCTTTTGAAAGCAAAGTCTTTCTGCTTTTCTTTCTCATTTGGGGTGTCTGCCTAATCAACATCAGAAAAAATAATCTTATTAATGACCCAAATAAAGACAAAAATATGCATTTTGGTAAATACATTTTAGAAGTCTGTATACTGTTCTCTTCAAGAAGTATTTCTGTGCCTCTGTGAAGAATAAGTACATAGGAGTCAGAATTGCCTTTAATGAAACAGAAGATCTGTATGCAAGATCAAGTGTAGAGTTTCAATTATTAAAACAACATTCCTTCTGGCTTGTAGGAACAGTAGTGCCTCCTCTGGGGTAAAGGATGGAGAAAGCAGTTATTTACTGGTGTTTCAGGTTTGTAATGTTTCTCCTCAGCACACAGAAAATCTAATTTCCTGTGAATGGGGCTTATGTTATCATCCATCACAACCTTTTTGTGCTGGCTCCTCACTAATATTGCTCATAACAGCTTGCACTGATAAGATAACTCTGGTCTTTCCCAAGTATTGATGCTTGGACTCAAATCCAACCAGATACTAGTCAAACAGTATGTGTTAGGGCAGAACCAGCAATGCAGCAAGTTTTCTCTTCTCAGTTCTTCTCTGACTTTAATGAAAGATCTTCATCTAATTTTTAGTGTTCCTGGAGTGTAACTCTACTGCTGTCACCAGACTGTATCATTAGTAATTCAACAGCACTGAAAGGTGAATGAAAGCAGCTGTCAACTGAACTCTAAAGTTATCCAGCTATTTGATTTTTTTTTGGAGCCATACAGTGGGAAGCACACACCAGCAATTTTGTGGGCATAGAAGGCAGAGATAGTATTTTTTCACGTCTCTTTCCATATATTTCTCACAACTCACAACCAGTATTTTTACAGCGAGATCTAAGCACTGAATGATTAGTAACACACAAATCAAATTGTGAAAAGTTCAAGTACAAAATACATGCAAACCCTGTCAACTCTGCTTAGTTCTGAAAGATAAGCCAAGTTACACATCAAGTTAATTACATCAAAAAGGTATTCAAACAAATTTTTGGTACCACTATTGATTGTTTATAAGTTGGCAGAACAAAATGCTGCTTACAGAGAGCAGAAGCTAATATGAAATTCTGCTCTTGTTTTGTATTCTGCTCTTGTTTTGTGTTGTGGCTTTTTTCTGATTTTTTTTCGGTTCATTGAAAACATTATTACAGTAAAAGTTACAAAGCACTTAAGACCAATTAGGTACAAAATGCAAATTGCATTAGTAAAGAAATATTGATTGATGATTTCAGCAAGTCTTTGAAAGCTGTAAAACTACCCTGTTGTTATCCAGAGAAGGTTCTTCAGGACCCCAGGCTAATTTTTTGTATAGACAAGATTTAAATTTCTGAAACCTATGATCTTAGAGGTTTAAGTTCTGAGCAAAGAGCTACTTGGAGTCAGCTAATATTTGTGCATTTCTTCATATTTTTGACTTCCCTGTAATATACTATACCTCCGTTATTTTCTAATTAATTGCAAACTTGAGGAATGGTACAGTGGTCAAACTCACACAGGAAATTCTACTATTATATCAAATTTTAGACTTTGAGCATGGGAATGGTGCCAGGGAGGAAAGTCTTATCAAAGCTTATCCCGTCACAGAAAAATGGTATTTTCATATCTGTTCCCTTATGAACTTTTACAGCAAAGATATCTAAATTGATTTACTGTATCTAATTCCTTTATCATTCTACTTATTACATATAACTGAAATCAAAATAGCCAGAAAAGCCACACTCTTTCCTACACAAGAATTTTCCTTTTACTTACGACATAATGTCATGAAATTGTCCCATTAAAAATATCGATTGTATTCTTCCACCTCAAGTTGAAATGGAATCAGAAAAATCTTTTCCTTCTCAGTCTCTTACTGTATAGGCCAAATGGAATGCAATGGATCACCATTAGGTGTGCTTTCCACCCATTCAGCTTTATTCAAATCTACAAAACAGTGGAAAAGAAAATGTCTTTTACAACTTCCATGCACGTTCTAATGTCTAATATCTTTCTCAGACAATCAAAGATCACATGTGGCAGCACTCAATATTGTTCGAAAAGACTTTCACATAAATAAGGATAATCAAAGCTTGACCATCCTTTGTTAGCTCTTTTTCCAAAATGGAGGTAGAAAATGGAATAAAAATGGAGTTTTCAGCCTGACACAGATACAAGTACAGAGTTTGTATTCTCAAAGTGAGTGCAGAAATTATACATAGGCATATTCCCTAAATCACCATGGTAATTATTGTGACCCAGAACAAGGACCTTCATTTGAAAGTAATTTTAATTATGAACATTTGTGAATTGCACAGGTTTGGGAGAGAAACTGGGGCAAAACTTTGCCATCTCTCTGGTGCAATGCAGGTGCTCCAGAAGAGTTCTAGGAAGAACTCTGTGAGAATGTGTCAGGACTGAAGTCCTACTTCAGTCTTGGTCCCTTGGGTTTATTTTCGGGTTAGCACCTTGCAACACTCACAATTCCTTGGGCACTTTTTAGTGAACTTCACTAAATCACAGGGTTGGGTTATGGCTTGGCCAAAATTATCTACAGATTGTAAAAATATTTAATTATGAGCTTTATGGGTCTAAATACTCTTGCAAATTGATACTATTTAATCCTCTTTGTGGGCAGAGAAAGCTCTGAGAGAATACAAGGAAACGTAAGCAGCAAACAACAAAGGAGCTGAGCTTTTTTAGTGACTATTATTATGATATTTAATAATTTTACGTATCTGCTTTTTTCACTGGCTGTTTTTGGCAGCTGTACATCCACTGCAGCTACATTTCAATCAAAACCACATATACCATACTGATCCTTTAGCTTTTTGATTGCTTGTTAGCTGTTAAAGAAGCTGTTTTCAAGAGAAAAAGACAAAATACTGAAAATACATTGTCAGTTATTTTACCTTGAAACAGAACAAGAGACCAACAGACCAAGAGAATTCTGTCAGTGAAAGACAGAATTAACAAGTTTGAAAAGCAGATGTAATCTGCAAATCCTTTTGGTGAACCATCTGAAATTTTGTACAAATACATTACTATGATATCTCTGATAGGCAGCTGAACAGAGAGTATTGCAAAAACCTAAGGCTACTAACTAAATACTGACATCAAAGCACATTTTTCTGTTCTTAAAAGTGCCTATTTCCATTTAGAAGAGGAGCTGTGTAAAGGATAGGAGACATAATAAGGTATGTTACAATTTTAGTAATAGCTTTTGGAATACATAATCTGTTTTCTGAAGTAATGGGATATAATTTTGGCATGGCAAGCTGAAAAAAATACCTTAGGAATCAACAGTAGGTAGACTAGACTGTCAGTGGTGAGTTTGGGATGGAATCTAAGGAAATTACACTAGTTCAGATAAGGAGTTTTCCATAAAAAAATTCAAGTGTATACAGCATGCCAGCCAGCCTGGAACTTATGGCTTTGTGGGGTTCTGCTTCCATTGCAGAAGGGTTGTCTCTATCTAGAACCCATACCCATTTGCAAGAAACATAAACCCTTTCAGGGTGTTGAATGTAATCTTCAGAATTTCTAAATCTGAGAAAGCAACTTGTCATTCCCATGTCCATATTTTCTTCTCAGACACCTTTTTAACAGAAGCAAATGCCAATATAGTGACATAAAAATACAAAGTCTTGTGGGATGGATAATTCTAGCAAATTTATATTTTATTTAGGTGGGGTTTGGGGTTCTTTTTTGGCTTTTTACCTAAAATTAAGCCTTAAAATAATGCTTCATTCATATCCTCTTGTCTCATAAAATTCCAAATTAATTTGGCTTATATTTTAATAATAAATGATGGGATTTTTACCTGTGATTTGTAAAATTAAGGTTATAAGTAGCTAATAAGATCAATAAAACAACAAAGAAATAGAAATGTGGGTGTTTTACAAATTGCACACTTAAGGGAAAAATTGTTGAAAAGCTAAGTCTTCAAGTTGCCTACAGCAATTCTGATGCAATTAATTAGAAAAAAAAATGTTAAAAAAAAAAAAAAGAGTGGCAAGGCAGAAGTCATCTCCTTGAAGAATTTTTTGTCAAAGATGCCAAAATTGCTTATGGTTCTGCCAAATACGAGATTATCCACATCGTATTTCAACAGTAATCCTCAGCTGCTGAGAACCAAAATGATGTGCACATGACCTTTCCAGCCCCACCAGATGGAACTCTGTTTAATTAAGTTTCAAGAAAATAGGATTTTTGGTCTGCCAAGGCTATGAAATGGAGTAAAGCCTTATCTAGATGGAGTGTCCCTTCGGCAAAGACTGACATAACATTGACATGAATTTCTGAGGTTGTAAAAACTGTCAGTGACAATACCACAAATACCCAAGCAATATTTTTGACAGAGCAGGATGAAAAATATCTATTACTTCCAGTGAACATCCATTAAACTGGAATATATATAGCACACATTCATTTATTTATCCCTATACTTATGAAATCATTGTCGTTAAGCCTTTAAGTGCCACCAAATACTGCAAATAATTTTCGTGGTGAGGCATTTCTATGAACTTTCCACAGGTAACAATTGGTTGCAGTGAAAATGAAAGCTTAGAATTAGAAAACAAAGTATAGAAGAAAGTTTTCAGGGCTCAAGACACAACAGTCCTTCAGGAACACCTAGTAATCACTCATTCCTTTTTCCACAGGTGATAATACTTCGTTTTAAACACTGCTTAGGTTATCAGAGTGGCTCAGGAAACAGCCAGGAGCTATTCTGGAGGCATTTCTCCCTCTGCTCCCTAGCTCCACAGACAACAGCTGCCCAGGGTCTGAATATTTTATTGCAGTCTCTAATAGGAGGAATCAACTGTGAGTTAGACAGTATTTCTGTACCAGCAACAACAGGATAGCAACCACAATAATACCTATCTGTGATCTGATATAATACAATTGATATAATTTGATTTTTACTGTGGCAACTCCAACGCTGCATATTAATATAGTACATTTTTAACATGGTTTGTTGAAGACCCATAGATTTCCACAGCAATCCAGCCACTACCTTATCTCTAGCACAGCTCAGAGTGCTCAGAGCTCTGCAGGATTTATGTTTTTCAACTCAAAACCAGAATGGATGGTTTGAAAAGCAAAGGCTTTTGTGTGCCCATGAAACAATCTACAGTATCTATCACTCTGTGGTAATTGTTGGGAAAGGTTTATTTTATAATTATGACTAATGTACATTTCTGGGTACACTGTAAGCAACATCAGACCTGGTTTAAATAAGAGGGTTTTTATAATTAATGTGTTTTGCAATCTTCCCTGACTTTTTGTGCCATAACACGGTAACACCACATGCTAATGATAAGAAGTCTCTTGATTTGTTGATTTTCACTCATGCTCATTCACACTTGTCATATTTATCACTGATAATTTTCAAGGTAAACCCCAGACAGCACCATAAACTAAGTCTAATGGCTAATCATGTATTTGACCCTGCCAAGCAATAATTGCTCTGATTCTATTCTAGCTTTCAGTTTTGTCTAAGTTTAAGCAAAGGTCATTCAACTGATTTTTAAGTGTACAGACTGTAATGGAAATAACTGCCTTTTAATTTACACATTTCTGTAATTGTTTTCCTGGAGAGAAGAAATGTAGTTAGCACCCTGAAGCATCAAATACTTTGTAGGTAATCTCTTTAGAAAGGCAAAGGTCAGGAAGTTTCAAGTAAGGGTTTCAAGCTCCTACCAAGGGTCTAAGTCACATCTAAGACACATTATTACCAACACTTGCACCATGGGAAAACCTACATCATCAGTTTTGAGAACAATGTTATAGTCTTATTTGGAAGGAAAAGTTCACAGTATTTTTATAAACACTGATCAGAAAATCACATGAAATTTTTTTGTTTGGTTTACTCTGGTCTCAACTGAAAATGTCAGTCTGACATCCAGCCTTTTTCCTTGATCAAGGGCTTTTTAAGCATACAGGAAGAATGAAACTGGAAAATTATAGCATATATCTCTCTACATCAGTCTCTTAACTTCCTCAAGCTTTAACACCAGTCACTGAATCCTAACAGACATGTACAGATCAGGCCAAGTTCACAAAGCTCAGAGGTGGACAAAAACCCTAGTCATGGTGATAAATTTTATTTAGACTGTTTCCTGTAATGTGTGGAAATATATTTAGAAATAAATAAGGTACCAATTCTTCACTGTAAGCAGGAACTTCATGAGCAGAAAAAGTACAATTTCCTATCACTGAAAAGCTGGACAGTAGTGAACATCTACTTGTTTCCCATAAGGGATTTAAATACAAGAAGTTTTCATGGCTTCACCCTCTAAAGCTTGAAAAAGAACCTCAGCAAATTCGGTTGGAAACTCTGGCTGCAGGTAAATTCCAAAGTTTAGTTGACCCTGAGTAAGGGTAACTGATTTCTCTCTCAAACGAATGAGCTTTCTCTGGCTCACTGACAAACATTACTGATAAAATCTGGTTTTTTGGAAAAGAACTGAAAGCCTGAGAGTCAAGATAAGTTCTACCTTGGCAGCTGTAACTAGAGTAACCTCCAAGTTCGAAACGTGTAGTTGCAGACTGCTTTAGAATAGTTCATCTCTCTTTTCCTCTCAGTACTTTGTACAGACTTTTCACCATTTATCTTTAAAAAATAGGAAAGTTTCAAGAAAAATGTTGGCTGTATCAATGCATTTTGTCTGGTTTTTCTCATGGAGAAACTGGTAAAATATACCACTTTCCAATTTGTCCCTGTTTTATAACTGTGTATAAATTAACTTGTATAATATATTCAGTTATCTCTGTTATTTATGGAGATGGTCAATGTTGCACCACATATAATCACATCACAATACTGCAAATTTTCTTGAATAATCTTTTCAATGAACAGTTACAAATAAATTAGAAAATTTAGTTACACCTGTCCAATTACCAGTGACTCCATCAATAAATGAAGCTGAATATTTGTGCTTTGGCCAGCAACTTTTATTATTCATTTTTCAAATGAATAAAGATTCCAGCATGACTGTATACAACTTCTCCATGAGGGGAAGTGTAGGGGCAGGCACTGATCTCTTCTCTCTGGCAACCAGTGACAGGACCCAAGAGAATAGCCTCAAGTGTCAGGGGAGGCTTAGGTTAGATATTAGAAAAAGGTTCTGTTTTCTTTATTGCAGACAACAGACAGGGCACAAAAAAACGATTAAAAGAGATTACTAGATAGTGGAAGTCAAGTCAGTTGGAAGAGCTCAAATTTGTAACAATGGAAAAATGAGTAATGTCTTCAAAGACAGGCAGGGTATAAGATTCAATAGCCACACTGGCTATCTGCTTCCAGGACACACATATGGCTGTTCTCCAGACCATTCCTCCCATGGGGATGGAGATGCCACTTCTTTACTGTGGAAGAAAGGATCAGGTAGAGTTGTGCCATCTCCCGGGGGCCCAGCCCTGACAGTCTGCCACTAGCTCATGGGAAGAGAACTTGGCTCTCTGCAAACTTTGACCATGGTAGTTTAGGGTCAGGATGTTATCCAATCTGTGCCCATCAAGGGGAACTGACAACAGGCAGATGTTGTTCTTGGATTGCAGTGTTCTGTGGTCTGTAAGCTGCATCACTCAAAGTGTGGGCAATAGTCTCCATTCTCCAGCTGGGAGAGCCTAGCAAAACCTATTGCCTTTGCTGAGCTATTTTTCTCTACTAGCATGTGATCAAGGAAAGTTGAGCGTGCAGAAGGAGTCAAGAAGTGATTTTACTACAAAAGAATTGCCCAGGAAGGTAGATTTCTTCACAACTGTTATAATAGTCAGCCACTGTGACACAGCAGTTTGACTAAAGGATTTGCTTAAACCAAAGATGTCTTTCAATTGCTATACCTGTGCTAGTCAAAAAATACCAAAACAAAATGAAAAACATAATCAAAGCAATAAGGCAAGTAATATTTTATGGCAAGGAATGTCTCATTGTCATAATGCCATTTTGTGAATGGATAAATTTGTGCATCATCTGAAAAGGGGACTGAAAATCCTTTGACATTTAATTTTTTCTTCTCACAAAAAAAGAGCTCCTTATTATTAATAGGTCTTATTAAACTAACAGTAGCAAGCAGACAATTTCACTCTGTAAAGAACAGACAGGTAGAAGCTGACCTTTCTACTCTTTGAAAAACAGTAATTTATTCATATTATCTGAAGATCACTGTTTTGCTGATACAATAACAAGGGCTCATTCTGAATTTCTTATGTATTCTGAACTCCTGGTGACTTTAACAATGAAGATTATAATCAAGGGTTCTTCGTAGGGAAATAAGAATTGGCAGAAAATGCAGGACAGGTCCAAAGCAGCTATATATTATGAATGTATACTGTGAACTATCACAACTGTGTCTTCCTGTTAAAAATAGCTTTTATGTCAGATAGCTATTCAGAAAAACAACCAGCACATGGTTCACTGCCTTCATTTGACTGTGACATGTAAAATGCCTCAGTGTGTATTAACCTAATTTAAAATATTGCTGCAAAAGGAATAATAAGAGAGGTTTTCCTACCTAAGTTTCATTTCAATAACACTGAAAATATTCCCTTACAGCCTCAGCTGTCTGAGATTTGCTTTGCTGATGGAGAGTGCATGGCATTAAATGTATTTTAAATACATACAGGGAACAGAGAATAAGAAGGTTGGCTGTCTCCAGAGCAAGGTATCCTGCTTACACCACAGGCACTGTCATACCCCCAGCTCCCAGGCCAGTGGTCTGGCTGTTTGTCATATGGAGCCAGTATTTAACTAAAGCTTAAAATGTGCTGAGATATAGCTTGAAGTGGGTACAAAGCTGCTGTGCCTGTGAACACAGCTATCAGAAGACAAGGCAAGCACTCTGCAGTACCCAATGCTTAGAGGAAACAGAAAGGTCTAATCCAATAAATATTGACAGAAATTGTACCCTGTCAGCTAGCTTTCACAATGACCTTTATTTTCCAATTCACTAAACCACCTTAGTTCTGGACATCAATAATTAGTTACAGTTTCTTTTCTCCTTTTTTAATTAGAGTCCCTAGTGATGTTTCAGGAATTTGTGGACAAATATTGTCTTGGTGGCTAACACAATACTTAGATCATTCTTGCTCCAGGAAGTTTTTGTTATTCTTTATTACAATGTACAACAACAAAATAAATCACCATCCAAGGGTTCTGTAGGCAATCTTCAGATCATTTTGAGTCAACTTCTACATATAAAATAGATTGTTGAAGTATGATCATAAACTGTGGGACTGTCATGTGATGTCTTTGACATACAGTCCTGCCTTCCTCCTTCTTTAAGCCTATGACACCTCCACTGCATACCACATCTACACATCATCTCATAACACAGTACCTTATCATATAGTCACAATAACTTTGAAGGAGAATCACTTCACTTAATCCCAGCCCAGCCTTTGTCATGAATCTGTCCCTTCCTGGAAATTGTAAATCACAAACCTTTGAATTCGTTTTTGCCATTTACTTTTAATGTCCTACTACTTTTAGGGGGTAAGGAAAAAGAATTAAAATATGCAGCACCAAAACCTGGTATTGTGTTTATCGACTAAAATAAAACACTATCAACTACCACATCATCTCACTTCAACAACTTGGCCTTTAATGTGTTGCTTTATAGAGAGAGCAAGAAATAAGGTAAAACTAAGTTACTCAGAGGTTGTTCCCATACTCCTCTTGCTTCCAATTGACAAACACAGCTTTTCAGAGAACTTCAGAATGACAGCTGTACTGAGTGAAGAAAAAAATTCTAAGGCTTCAATTCTAGTTTAAAATAGCACTTTCAGAGATACTTTCTATCCTGCTGTTGAGTGACAAATACCTGAGTGGTGTCAAACATAACTGACAAACACTAAATGGAATATAGTCATTGAGCATTTAGTGCCAGGTGATCTTCCACAAAACAAGCTGAAGCACCTGAAGCTATTATCACATATCAATTTTTGGGGGGTGAGGGATGTGTGTGTAGGAGAAATTTGCAATTAAAATAAAAAATTATCTGCAGTTACTTAGAAAATCCCAACATCTATTGCAAGAACATAATCGCAGTACTATGGAAATAAATATGCAGTATATTTGCATTCATTACTCATAGAATATGCACTTCTTAATTTGTTAAAAATATCATGTTACATGATTAATTTCATGTAGTTGATGGACGTTTGCACATTTAAAGATATGATAAATTAAGGAAGATTAATGATTTGCCCAAAGCATACCAGGAGCTCATTTTAATTGTCATACAAACATACATGCATACAAAATACTCAAGTTCCTCCCTTTAGTCATTGCAGAGCAATGTTTTGGAAATGGGAAGTTTATTAACTGGAAACAGACATGCCAGAGAAGTCATACACTTGCATGGCTGTACAAAAAAAAATAAATCTGAGTGCAATGCCTTTATAGAAGAATGGGAAGTTCAGATAACCAACTCATCGCTTACTTTGAGGCCTTAAACACTTCTCTGTGGCTTAACCTATTTACTAGCTTAGCATAATTATTTTTGAAGAGTTTTCCACCCTAGCAATATATTTAGGGAGACAGACATGGGTGAAAATTTCAAAAGAGTTCTCACTTAAATGTTCTCTCTTAGGAAGTGCCCATTATTCTGTTTTTCTGGTTTCCAACTTAGAGTTTTGTACTTCTGTCTGCTTTTAAGCCTTCCATAGTCTCATCTTGAAAAGTGTAAACTGCTTAGGATGACTAGAGATTATATTTATGTTGAAGGAATACATTTAGAGTAGGAACCTAGAGATTTGAAATTAATTCCTTTCATTTACTCCTTTTTTTTCCCCTGCTATTCTTGCAAGGTTTGGGAATGAACAACATGATGTAAATGTAACATAGTTATCAAATATTAAAATGGATATTAACTAAGATAATCAGAAAACATTAAGTCAGGTGAAACTTTACCATATTCTGTCAGTTCACATCCCTATCAACCCCATGAACTCCTGAGTTTTAATTCTGTGAAAAGTTTGCATTTTCAGTATCTGCATAACCACTAAAGAAAAATAAACAAAACCTCAGCTGTAGCTTATTAGCTTTCTCATCCTTTCTCCCTTGCATAATGAGCCAGAAAGACTTACAGCAAAAATCCTCTGCATAATTTTTCAGGAACTAAGGATTCAATGCAGAGAAATGATTTGCAAAAAGACCACAACTGCAAAGAAAGCAACAGAAAATATAACATTTTTTTAAAAAAAAAAACAAATAGAGATAACACAGGGTTTTTTTTCCACTCATTTTCAGAATTGAGCAGCAGGAGCAATGTTCTAATTTATGAATTCAATTATCATAGGGTTAAAGCACTAGAACTATTATTAAGTTAATTTTTTCCTCAAAAACGTACAACTGTGCAGTATAGTGTTAATACAGTGTGAATCACTTGGTGTTAAATAATGCTTCTTGTTTCCTGCAGGGTAAGACTAGTCTTTATTGAAACAAGAATGAGAGAGATTATTCAAAACACAAGACTATAAAAATTGTTTTCTCAGTGTGAAATACTTTACTGTAGTTTCCAGGCAGCTTCCTGGCCATCTGAATCCCCTATACTCCACACCAAACCACCAAAACCTATATATATTAAGGACCAGGGCATGCTTTAGACCTGTCTGGATTCATCTCAGTGAAGACATTGATCATGCAACTTAAAATCCTAAAAACCATTGAAAAAGTTTTTCTATTGAGGATAAATAGTATGAGAAGAACCACTAGTGCTTAAGCCACATTTTCAAATGTAGGTGTCTAAACTGGGTCATAAAGATCAGTATCTAGGAATTTGAATTGATGTGACCTAATTTTCAGAAAAGTCTCTTCTGAGATCTGCCCCAATACTCATAGTTCAAGACTTCTTAAAAAAAAAAACAACCAAAAGAGACTTTATTTGTGCTCCTGCATTGCCAGGCTCCTTTGTTTGAAATCAGTTAGTTTTCAAGTTTTCACTTATCATCCAATACAGTAAATAAGAATAACTATACTACTCTGGGAAAATGTCAACAACAGAAAATCCTAAACAGTTTAGTTTTTGTGGTGCTGAGTCTGCCCCTTCAATGCCTCTAAGTTTCCTCTGGTTTTTATCTACTCTTAAAAAGCTGCTAACATCATCAGGTCCTTAGCAAATTCTGCTGTGATTCCTTCCTGGAAGTTCCATAGATGTTTAAGTCTGTAAATGAATCAACCTATGATAGTTTTAAGCCCTCCTTAAGATTGTGCTTCTATTACAATGCTTCAGACTTACCTATAGAGCACACAAACTCTTTTGCTTTTCCATGTTGTTGCATGCCAATGTAAGGTCATTTGCCACCTCCTCAACACTGGAGGAGAGTTGAGGACTCAACTCTGTTCTGCTTTCTGTTCCTGTGAGCTTTGCATTGAATCTCCTGTCTCTCCCTCCCATCAATATCCCAGATTAGGACACCATGCAGAGTGAAGAAAGGGTGAGCTGACATAAATATTGACCTGCTGTTACTTGTTCCTTCTCAGCAGCAGAGAATTAGAAATGAGATTGCAGCTCTCTGTGTCTCCAGCCTTCTCTGGCTGCTTCTGAAGCAGTGCAAATACAAACAGCCTTTAGGCAGAAAACTTATTTTTAAAATAATAACCAACAGAATGGATGCAACTACTGTCTCTGTTTATACAAATAATAGAAAATTGCACAATTCAGTGACATTCCTAACAGCAAGAATTTGCTACTAAGGATTTCACTTAATTATAATGATTCTATTCAAGCATTCGTCCATGAGATACATGTTTAACCTGGCATGGATAAAAGAGATGCAAATAAAAGCTTTTAATAATATTATTTTCAGCAATTTCATCTCCATTTGGAAAAAAACTAGAAGCACAAATTCATGGTAATATATGGGTACAGAGGGAAGCCTCTATTTACTGGTATCACACTGAAGTTCTCTGCCTCTATAAAAACAGCCTAGACTTCTGTGTTGATTGTTATATTTGGAATGCTCTACTTTGTGCACAATATTCTGCTGAGAGTAAAGTGATGTACATATATATAACCTCTGTCATACAGTATAACCTCTGTGTTTGCCACAATGCATTAGACTTCTTCATCTGAGAAAAGCAAGTAGAAAAGTTACAGCTTTCTGATCTAGCTGAGGATCAGAGGCAGAATCCAACCTGCAAATGATTATTGTGAGTTAACTTATTGGGGTCCATTTAGTGACTTCAAGTAATGAGGATGGAAAAGTCACCAGAGGGAGAAACAATTGGAAATAATTTTTTTTTCAGTAATGTAAGTCATACTACTTATTACTGAAATATAGCAAAAAAAGAGTCTATATGCAATGTCAAAGTAAACAAAAATAAAATGCTTCACATGATTTATAATTTCTTTCAGAATTTTAAATCAAAATTAATTCTATTTCTTGTGTTTGGGAAAACAGAATCCCATAGAAAATCTCCACGCTTTTATAACAAAATAGCACCTCACGCTGAAATTAAAAATGTCTTCATATTACAAATATGTTTTATTAAAAAATTATTCTCCTGAGTAGAGACTGAGAAATAGGGTCTGCATTTTGAAATATTTCAAAAGAAATACAATCAGCTAAGAATTTTTTTTATTTGCAGTCTGTGAAATATGGAAAATCCATCTACTTGCACTTAGTACACCACAAATTGAAATATAAAATGATTTTCCATATATAAATTTCATTGCATCTGTATGCAATGTATTCTATCTACTATATATCTCAAAGAAGAGTTTTTTGCTCTCCATACATACATACGAGTTTATATTACTGATAATAAAAAAAGTAGAAACAGCAAAGTTTATCTTAAAAAGAATAGGTAATATGAAGCATTTGTAACTGCAGAAAGTATACAGGAGTACAACATAAAATACTGACAATGCTACAGTGAAAATCTTACTGTAATTTCTTTTAAAACAGATTTTTATTGGAATATGAGATGACATGACCTGTTTTCTCCACAAGAGAGTTCATCCTATTCATAGTACAAAATGGAGTCTTGAGTTTTCACTGATGCAAACACCTTTCTGGCTAGACTCAGAGTGGTTTTTTGTTCAGAAAGTCTCAACAGGTTGAAGCTATTTATAACTCTAGGTCTATTGATGTGTGTCTCTCAATACTCATTGTGTGGCCTCACCACTGTAGCACCTGATACCACTTTTAACCTATTTACTCTCACAACAGCCTTTCGAGAAAAACAGTATAATTTACACCATTTTCTAGATTTCTTCAGGTCACAAAAGGAAAAGAATCAGAGTAAGAGCTCCTGAATGCCAACCCAGCTTTCTATTTAACTGTGATTCTTTTAGTTATGCAATTGAAGTTACTGACAATTGGTACTCATCAGACAGGGAAATAATGAAGCAACCTAAAACCAATTCAAACTACAGGAGAAATATAGAAATATGCTGAAATTAGATGAGCCAGTGGTCTAACGATAATAATCACACACATTCTTGTAAAAAATTACTAGCAGGAAGTGTGTCAATGTAAATAATACCACTGCTCTACCACTTTTGGAAAGTGCTATCTTTCACCAGGAGTGATATTTCACATCAAGCAGAATATTCTTATGTTGCCATTTCAGAGGGAGGAATTCAGATTATTGCTTCATAAATATAATTTTGCAAGACAAATGTTAACCTATCCAGCTTCAGCTCCAATTTCATCAGGATGTGTAAAATCTAGAACACCATCTTTCACTGAGAAACAAAGAAATCTAAAGTATTTATGGTGGAAGAAGGATACAGATCCAACTGCTAGTACACAGGTTAAACATTATGCATGCATTTTTCAGATATATCTAGGCTGAAACCAGTCCTTCTGTCACTGTGGCTATCTGGAGAATCACAACTTAGTAAGGAGTTCCCATTAGATCACTGGGAAGCATAAAACTTTATTTTCAGCTGGGAATGACACATTTCCTCTCCTGACACAGGAGTACATATTCAAATGTAATGTTTGACATACAACATAAAAAACTAATTCTAAGAACCTCATAAGCCTATTTATTTTCCTAATTTTCCTGTTTCATTTAAAAACAATAAAATTGAGGCCCTCCTTACCTTGCTACTTATTCAGTGATTGATCACTAAGCAAACTAGACTTTTTTTGCCCTTAATTCTCAACTATATCTTCTCTCCTCTAATTTCACTCTCCCACTCCAAACCCAGCAGTTTTATCTGCAAGGAACAAGACTCCTTTGGGAGCACCATGAAACAGTCACTAAACTGTTGCACTTCATTTTGGTTTGACCCATTTCGGTGAACTTTGATCAATATCCCTCCTTCTAACTTTTGAAAGCTGTGTTGTCTGAACAAGGATTTGTTCCATACAACACAAATCAGTCTTTCTTAAGTGATTAGTGGAAGTCTGAAAATGTACTCAAAATAAGGGTAGATGTCTATCAGAAATATTCAAGCACTGTTCATCTGTATAGATCCAAAAATCTGTCAAATGCACATAGGGAATTCATCGATCTACTTACAAACAGGTATAAAATACTTGATCTGCACAAGAGCTTGCCATTTTAACATGGAAATATAGACTATTCAGCAGCAACATAATTTGCAGACAACTAATGAATTGATCAGTAATTATACTTTCTTACAAACACCACAAGTGACCTATTTGTACCTATGTCAGACCTTCAACTATACAGCTGTCTTCTTGGGATAAAAGTTCATAGACTACAGACTTTGGAAGGTCATATTGCATTTCTATAACAGAACAGTCTCATTTGTGCTTCTTTATACTGCTATGCTAACATGAAGCAGTTATACAGCATTAAGTGTCCACATGGGATGGCAGAATGAGCTTTATGGTTGCTTTTGCACTTTTTCCCTAAGGTAATTCCATAAGAATTTTTACAATGAGCTAAAATGCATACTAGACAATGAAATTACAGGATAATGTCTCAAAATTATGTTCTTATGTCACATTGCATTGAACAGGTTCAACTGCTTTGTAAATATTGATGTTTCAAACAGGTCTGCATGTAATCAGATAAATAAATCTCTACAAAATTCACTGATTATCTCTCATGTCGCATTAATATCAAAGGCTAAAGAATTCTGGTCCAAAAGCATGTCAAAGATGGAACAAATTTAAGAGCCAAGGGGACAAAGGTGACTGCATTATTTCTACATCAGTGCACTATTAAGGAGGGGGTTTTCTTCATTCAGTCATTCCCTCATTGCATATACTGGACTTTTCTATAATGTCATGCATTCTAAAAGCATGATTTCCCCCATTTTGACAAGAAAGGATGACTTTTGTTCTTCTTTACCAAGCACATTACTTTACATTTGTATGTCATTTGTGCATCATATCATTAGGTCCAGGTAGAAAAGCCACTATAGTAAAAGGAAAGCAACACCAAACAGAATTTTCAGTTTCAATATAATTATGTTAAGGTTATTCAAGACAATGTTTCCCAAACAAAATCATGCTCCTAAGGCTGGAAGACCCTACTTTTTGAGGGTAGATGAAAAGTAAATAGAGCATTTTCAACAACCCTTACCCAGATGTAAGAGAAGGTTACAAGTTTCAGTAAGTTTCAGCCTGTCTTGCATCCAACATAGGCATACAGAAATATATATATATAT
>NW_008660683.1:0-775 GCF_000695815.1 Acanthisitta chloris
GCCCAGGTGTCCCTGCCCAGTCTGGGGGTGCTGTGCCCCCTCCCTCACCGATGCTGAAGAGCTGTGAGTTCATGCAGTGGAAGTAGGTGACAAAGATGAGGGCGAGGGGTCGTGTGGCGTCGAAGAAGAGCAGGAAACCAGCGGAGAGGTCGAGCACCAAACCTCCTCCATGCACCACCAACCTGCTGGTCAGCTCCTCTGACAGCACCAGCCTGTCACACAGCCTGCTCAGCACCCTCCTCAGCACCCAGCACCCTCCTCCTCCTCACCCCAGATCACCTGCACCCTGCTCATCCTGAGCCTGACACCTCACTCAGCACCCCAAATCACCAGCACCCTGCTCATCCTGCCCCTGTCACCCCACTCATCACCCCAAATCCACATCACTCTGCTCATCCTGCCCCTGTCACCCCACTCATCACCCCAAATCCACATCACTCTGCTCATCCTGCCCCTGTCACCCCACTCATCACCCCAAATCCACATCACTCTGCTCATCCTGCCCCTGTCACCCCACTCATCAACCCAAATCCACATCACTCTGCTCATCCTGCCCCTGTCACCCCACTCATCAACCCAAATCCACATCACTCTGCTCATCCTGCCCCTGTCACCCCACTCATCAACCCAAATCCACATCACTCTGCTCATCCTGCCCCTGTCACCCCACTCATCAACCCAAATCCACATCACTCTGCTCATCCTGACCCTGTCACCTCACTCATCATCCTCCTCATCCTATTCCCCACTTCATCCTCATCCTGCCCCTGTCACC
>NW_008660684.1:0-2281 GCF_000695815.1 Acanthisitta chloris
TCCTGGAGCAAAAATTCCAAAATTTCTTCCCAATAGAGGGAAAATCCTGGAGCAAAAATTCCAAAATTTCTCACTAATAGAGGGGAAAATCCTAGAGGAAAAATTCCTAAAATTTCTCACCAGTAGAGGGAAAAATCCTGGAGGAAAAATTCCTAAAATTTCTCCCCAGTAGAGGGAAAATCCTGGAGTAAAAATTCCAAAATTTCTCACCAATAGAGGGAAAAATCCTGGAGCAAAAATTCCAAAATTTCTCACCAATAGAGGGAAAAATCCTGGAGCAAAAATTCCAAAATTTCTTCCCAATAGAGGGAAAATCCTGGAGCAAAAATTCCAAAATTTCTCACTAATAGAGGGGAAAATCCTAGAGGAAAAATTCCTAAAATTTCTCACCAGTAGATGGCAGATGGATATTTAGACTTGGAAAATTCTGCTCTAAATCCAAACACACCCAACTATTTCCTGCTCCAGGATGTTTTTTTTTCCATGGGAATTAACCAATTGAATTCCCAGAAATTTTAAAGCTCCTGAAATATTTCTTTTTGACCATTTTTTTGGGCCTTTTCCATACCTTTTCTGCGTGTGACTCTTTTTTTTTGGGCCTGAAATCCCCCCCAAAAAATCCATATTTTCTCCCTTCCCACTTGGATTTTTCTATTTATTCCTGCTCATAGCAACATTCCAAAATTTCCAGCATTGAAAATCCCAAATTTAAAGGGAAAAAAAAAAGGATCCAAAGAATTTTTGGGCTGTGTTTTCAGTCAAGGATATTCCAGAAACTCCTAAGGGAATTTTTGGGAATTTTTAACATAAAAATTTAGGATTTTTATACCACGTTCAGGAGATGGATCTGGTTCAACTTCCTGCTGGAAAATTTGGAAATTCCATCTGAAATTAATTCCCAACTTTTTTAACCTTTTTCCTGCTGGGAATTGTTCCTTTTAATGGAAATAATTCCTTTTTTTTCTATTTTTTTGCTGTGGAAATGGATCAAATTCCCTCTTGGATTTTTTTTTTTTAAACTGGGCTAAACTGGTTGACATTTATCCCATAGATCCTTTAGATCCTGTAGATTTCTCCAAGTCGATTAGATCCAGGAATTTTTTGGGATTTTTAGGATTTTTGGGGAGAACATAGAGCTCCACAAGAATTTTCTTTTTTTCTCCTTCACTTTCTCCTCCTCTTATTATTTTTCTCTGCTCCATAATCTCCTTTTCCAGGGTCACAAAACAGAATTATCCACATCGGATTGGCCTAAAATCCTTCAGGATTTTCCCTCTAAAACACTTCCAGAGCTTGGGAAAAAAATCAAAATATTCTGCTCTGGGCTATGGAAGGAGGAGAAAATTTTATTTTTCTGGGATAGGATATAAACAACCACCTAAAACTTTAGAGAATTTTTCATTTAACACTTCCAGAGAAGGATTTTTTTAATTTTTTCCCATTTTCCTTCAGTTTTAGAGTGGCAACTTTCAGCTGAGCTGGAAAAATCTCTTTACAAAGTGGGAAAATCTGGAGATTTGTGGTGTTTGCTCTGATTTTGGACAATAAATTTGGGGAAATTAAGTGGAAAAAACTCAACATATTGCAAGGGTTAAATGAGAACTCGACATTCATTTCCCTTTGGGTGTTTAAAATCTTTATCTACGTTGGCAGAGGAACAGGAACTCTTTTTTTTTTCCTTTTATTTTTTTTTTTTTGGCTTTTGGAAGAGAAATTGTAGCTTCTCTCCACTGAGTTTGGGTCATTTCCTATCCCATCCTGGTGGAGTCTGAGTTGAATAGGAGTTACTTGGTCAATAGGAGGAAAAAACATTGTTTTTTTTGTTGATTTTTTTAATTTTTTTTTTTTTGGAGGGGATTGGAAGATTTATTTTTGGGATTGAAAGCAAATCCTCATTACAATGAATGTGACTTTTTCCTTATGGAGAGGGAGGAGGAAAAACCTAAAAATCAAGGAATAAATGAGGTGAAATTTTGCAGTTAAAGGGGTTTAATTTTTTTAATTGATTTGGAAGTGAAAGGCAAAGTTTGTGCTTGGAGATTTTTGCAGTTGAGGAAGGAGTTGAGTGTTGTCATTTCCTCCCTGAGAGATTTTTATCAGTTTTGTGTTGGCAGTTGGAAAATTGAAGAAGGAAATGGGAGAAAGAGATTCTGGATATGGAGGAGAAGGTGAAAAAAAGGAGAAGGAGAAGGAGAAGGTGAAGAAAAGGAGAAGGAGAAGGTGAAGAAAAAGGTGAAGGAGAAGGAGAAGGAGGAGGTGAGACCAAGTTGACTGGAAGATC
>NW_008660685.1:0-12662 GCF_000695815.1 Acanthisitta chloris
GGCTGCATCTATTTCAGCAGCAAACTTGGGAAGAAAACTGCATATGAATATCCCTCATCAATTCTTATAGAGATGCAATGCTGACAGTTATTGCAGTTTTAGTACCTTTTCTCACTGCCACATTGTGCTGTAGCAGAAATTTATCTGAGACTACTTCACTAAAATCTCCAAATGTGTCTTTTAAATGTATGTGGTTATTCATATATAGCCAAACATTGTCCAACTGGCTCCACTCTGCATCACCTTGTCTCACTCTCAAATTGCCTGACATGATTCTGCCCATTTTGGGTGCAATGTTTGACCACAGGGAAATGTTTTCAGACATGTCTCTCAAAAAAGAAATTTGTTTCTGTAAAACCAGTTTTCTCCAAATTTCCAAAAGTTTATTTTCATGAATAATTAAAAAAAAAAAAAACAGGAAAAACTGAAAACAGACAAACATTAAGAAAACCAGACAAAGTCAGAGGTATCGCGTGCTCCTTATGACACTCTTAAGATTCAGATACAACACACAAGGATTCAGGCTCTGGTAACAAGAGTTCTCCCAGCTCACTGAGGCTGCATGTGGGATGAGCAATGAGGTACCTGGAATTGTTCAGATTCTCATCTACCAGCACTAACCAACAATTCTATAAAGTCATGGTAGCTGTGGAAAAAAAGGGATTTTTCTTCTTGCAAGGAAATGGCGAGCACGATGCTATTTGCCAACAGCAGACAGGTATTTTGGGGTTCTTTGGGCAGTTCTGCTCCCCACCCCCTCACCAGGGA
Organism: Acanthisitta chloris; assembly: GCF_000695815.1. NCBI lineage: Eukaryota > Metazoa > Chordata > Aves > Passeriformes > Acanthisittidae > Acanthisitta > Acanthisitta chloris. The sequence continues at coordinate 769 of NW_008660685.1, forward strand.
TCCTTACTCTCTGCCAAGAAGGGTAAAGAGATGCCACTGCCTTGTGTGAAGCAGGCAAAAAATTACTGTTATCAGACCATTGTCCCAGTTTTGGAGCCTCTGCATGGAAATCGAGGAAGATGCAAACAGAGCATCCCATGTTTTCCCTGAATAGCCAGTCGAGAGAAAGGACTGGGCACAGAGGCAGCAAAGGCTAAGGGATCCCTCTCTCCAACACAACCAGCAGCAATTTTATGGTGAGTAAGGTCCCTTTTACCCCTCAACTGTGGAAAAGGAAATGCAGATGTGTGGATGGAGCTGCCAGGCCAGCACAGAGACACTGTTTCTGTCCTGCCCACTGCTGCCAGACTGCCAGGCAGCAGCAGTGCGTCCAGGCCAGATCTCTGCAGCTGTGAGGCTCAGGGCTGATGCTCAGGGACTGGTCTGGCCTTGGAGCAGTACCAAGGCAGCCTGACTCTCCTCCCAAGTCTCTGCTCAGGGTCTCAGCCTGGTTTTGCAGCTCCTGCTGAGGCCAACACTGCTCCAGCCAGGTTGCTGACTGCCTCCAAGCTGTCCCTGTGAAAGCTAGCTTGTATTTTTCTACATTACAGGGCAGCAGCAAAAGCAAGACTACAGTGTAGACATACCTTGTATCTCTCAGACCCCAAGTGCAACTTTATTTAGACAGACAAAAGAAAATGCAAATAGGTAAAGAAAAACCAAATTTTCTGGGTGATTTTTGAGCCAGCTGCCTCGAGGGTCCGTATTTCCCACAAGAACTCAACTAGGATACCTTCATTTTGCCTTTCTCAGGAGCTGCTTCATGGATGAGTGGCTGCTCATCCCCATTCACTGACAGCATCCTCTTTTCCGGGGGCAGCTCCTCCGGCTGGCGAGCAATCAGCAGGCGACAGGTGAGCAGGATCCCAAAGACCAGGGCATGGGCATAACGCTTGAGTGGGTCCCCCACGAGCTGGTGGAAGAAGAGCACAGCCAGCACAAGGAGGAGGAGGAGAAAGTTGGCCACATCTTTGGGGCGTCCAGGCACCAGTGTCATGACAATGCCACATGCCACTTCCAGGGCACCGATGCTCTTGCGGAGGAGGATGGAGCTGACTCCCATCTTCTTTAGCATGGGCAGGGCCCGCACATAGCTTTTGTATGCTCGTTTCTGAAATCAGTGATAGTGATACAGTGATTACACATCTCACAGGATATGTGAGACAGTGAAGGCAAAAGTGACTTCCATTGAAACAGACTGATCTGCAATAGGACCTAAGGGTTACTTCAACACCCCTCTGGCACATTATCCAATCTGTAAAGCTTCTGTTGAGGGGGATATTAAACCACCAAACCTGCAATTCCCCCTTTATAAGCTGTTGTCTCCTTGCTGAAAACAAGTCTGCAACCCAGCACCCATCTTTGGAACCAGGCCAGATGTACCTCATCCTGAAAGCTGAAGTTCTGATTGCTAGAATTAGCAGTGCAGAACCATGTTGTTAATAAAAAAGTACCTCTCTCTAAGAGTAGCTTATCCTTTAAAATTTGGTAACACTCCGAGTCCCTGCAAAGCCAAGGCACAGCAAGTAAATACAGAAGTCTCTTTCTACCCAAAAGCAACTTAAAATATTCCATGGACAGTGCAATCTTAACATGGGATCATACATCAAAGCTGAGATTCACCAACCCCATCCTGTGCTTATACACCTTTATGACCCTTTCTTTTCTCAGATGAAAGCAAACTGACATTTGATATCGTTTACACTGGATTTAGCAGCAGTGTAAGTTGCAAGACTCAGCCTGCTTACACAGCTGCCTCACTTTTTAGGGGAAGAAACAATCTCTGTCGTTACCCATGTTCAGGTTCTTGCATTTGAACATTAGGTGCTAGTGGGCTTATTGATTTGTTTGTCTTTTTTTTTGTTCAGTCATTTCCTTTTTTATGTATATTTTAATAAAGATGAGTTATTCTTAAATTAATCCTAGTTATTCAAGACACTGAAATTACTTCCACTTACACTTGAATGTAACAGTATCTCTGCAGATGTTCCTGCCATTGTGTTCTCTGCTTTCTAACCAGGGAGAGGGAAATGGAAGGCAAATCTCAAGTACAGAGTTGCTGAGCTCTCACAGGCACTGGTCAGATTGTGGATTTGCTTCCACAGAGTTTTGGAAACCTGTGTTATTGGCACACAGAACTTCCCCACTTCTCTGTAGATGTTGATGCTTGCTTCTAAGAGGATCTGACACTTCATATATGGTTTAAAAATATACAGCAGTGCCGGTATTGCTACAAAATAACTGAAAATCTCATGCCACATTTACTCTGAAGTGTATGCATTGTAAGGAGGTATTTTAAACCATCAGTGACTAAAATCCCAGAGCAGAGTATCATTAAAAAGTTGTGAAATATACAGCTTTTTAAAGAATTGTACTATAAGCATGTCCTATAGTACTCTGGTATTTTAGGTATTTTAATAGACAAACTAGTGAGGTTTTTGCTGAATGAAAAGCTGCAAGTCTGGTGTTACAGGCAGATAACAGAAGTTCTCTGTTTGCTGGGGACAAAAAGCCATCCTTATGGATTGGCAAGGTCAGGTTTTCCCTAGCTGTCTCCACAGCACCGCAAAGGCAGGAAAGCCTGATGAGCCATGAATGTGTAACAATATGGGCCCTGCAAAATAAAGGTGCTGTGTAATATCTTCTTCCTCTTTATCAAAACACAGATCATTCCTACCTGTAGGCCTGACTCTCCGTAAAGCAGAAAGGGATAAAGAAGTGAAATATTTCGCAGAGCAATGCATTTTGCAATGCCTCTAAAGTCTCAGGGCTTTTTTTTTTTTCCTGTACCAGAAGCTTAAGGGCTTTGTTTTCTGGGTGTTTTATCTCTGTCTCTTGCTCGTGAGTTACTTCTTGCGGATTCTTCCCTGTGAGATCCCTGTGCTGGGCTGCAGACAAGCACTGCAATTCAGATGTTATTTGAGAGCTAAGGAAAAGCATCTGGGCAGGTGGAGCAAAGGGGGAGAACAGAATGTGCTGGAAACATCCAGCACTATTTTTTTAAGGACACAAAAATTATACCAATGCTTTTCAAACACTGCAATAAATGTAACTGGAGGAGTGTGAGGGGGCAGGAGAATAAATAAGCACAGATGAGGAAGCTAAATGTGGCAGCCAGTCCCTCACCTGCCTACAGCTCACAGCTGGCACAGCTCTGCAGTAGGGCTGGCCCTGAGCAGAGAGAAGCATAAACCAGCTCACCAAGTAAGAAATGCACACAGTGACTTCTCCATCCTCTCCTCACCCCTTTTCTGTTAGGCAAGAGGAGAGGCTCATTTCCAAGGCTGAAGACAATAATAAGATGACAATTAATAATGTCTTCCTCTGCCAGCTAAGAATCTCAAAGCATGTCACATTCATGAATTAATCCCTGCACAAGTCTGGTGAGGTAGAGACAGTGTCATTATCCTTGCTATAAAGCACAGAATTCTGAGGATGAGCATCTGGCTGCCAAAGCAGGCATCTGCTTTTCCTACCCCCCATCCAGGCGTTAGGTTTTCCGCCAGGGATCAGCTGTCCCTGCCTGCTGTATGTCTGGCCCTTCTTCAGACCTTGCTTTCCAGAGCCCCCTTTGTCCCCATCTTTTGCAGTGCTGTGCTACCCTGTCCTCCTTGCCCCCTGCCCCCCCATCCTTATCCTCACAGACAGGTTAGATGGAGCCCAGGCAAGCACTGCATATTATTTGTTTCTCTCCATGTCTATCCACTAAGAAGACACAAAAGCGCTTTCGCTGCCCTGTCCATCGCTCAGGGCTGCAGAGCAGTGACCCTCTGTGTACCCCCTGCTCCTGCCGCAAGGTGGAAGGGAGAGAGCCCTAACGCACGTCCCTCCAAGCCGCCGCTGCCCGACTCACCATCTCGTTGTAGGCATCTCTGCTGAGCCGAGGGGTCAGTTTGATGGTCCCCATAAAGACAAAGAAGAGCCCCAGGGCCACCGAGAGGGCGACGATGGTGATAGTCCTGGGAGATGCCATAGAGCTGCTGGGAGCAGGTCCTAGCGAGGCCTTCTGGCTCTGGCTGCGAGCCCGGGTGGGAGGGAGTCCGTCACCATTGAAGGCTGTAGGAATAAAGCTGCAGAGGCAGGAGGATGACAGCGGGAGGGGATTCAGCCTCCTCCACTCAGCAGCTGCTGGGTCCTAATGCCCTGCAGCCAGAGCCAGGCAGCTCCAGCACCTGGAGTGCTCCTACCAGTAAGGCATCCTCTGTTTCCCCAAATGTGCCATAAATCGCCCACAGAAAGCCGAAACTGAGCCAGCCCTGGGGATGGGGGAAGGCAGCCGAATGCAGAGCTTGCTCACTGCTGGGAAAACAAGGGCATATTATCAGAGGGCACGGGAATAACATGCTAATGGAGGAACAGTGGCCAGAGGTCTCTTGTACATAGACAGCTTTTAGTTTTAGATTCTCAGATGCTTATACACAGCAAACAACTTATTGCTTAGCCAGAGGGACAAGAGATGTCTTGTCCCTCTGGCTCTCCTGGAACCTGATGCCCAAAAGGGATGGTGAGGCCACTTGTGTCACCCTCCCCCATTGCAGATATAACCTGTCCTGTATGTTCAGCCTTCCAGACACCAGGAGAAAGGTTTTCTGATCCTCTATTACATTCTGATTTTAAGTCATTCTCTCTCTTGCAATTGCAACAAATTTCCTTTTGCCCAAAGCACAACCAGTCTAAACAGAAATCTATTCAGATCTCATAGTGAGAAGCCAAAGTATAATAATACAAAACAGAACTGCTGCAATACTGCATCCTTTGTATAAAATGAAACCAGCTGGATGTAACAGTGTGCAAAAATCTTACACTCACGGGATAGTGCAAGACTGACACTTCCTATGCCTGTCAGAAATCTCCCCACCACCTCCCTTTCTGGTGTAGTAAGGCTCAAGTCCTAAACACATGTTTTTTAAGCCCCCATGGCTTGAGAACTGGTGGTTATTGTTATTGTTCCAAGCTCAGGGTTCCTTAAGACTGGAGCTAAAAGTCAGAAAAATACAGGCAGCTCTCCCTGTTTCCTTGGGAGTTTATCAGCCTTGATTCAAAACATCATGGGCTTCACAAAACACAATGGAACTCTGCTCACTCAGACCTCCCTCCCTCCCTGTTACAGCAGCTCCATCTCTTGAAGAGCTGGAGAGACCTTCATATGACACTGAGGTTCACAGGGAGCAGGATAGGACAGGTACAAACAGAAATTTTTGAATTAGGATGCAGAACAACCTGAGGAGGAAAAATGTTGCTGCTGATGTTTACACAGGGTACTTCATACTTAGGTATGTGAGCATTAGTGGAGAAGGGGGAGGCAGATGTGTAAGGAGAGACACTGAAATATGTTCTTTTTTGTTTACAGAAAAATCTCATTGCCTCCAATTTATCCATGTGACTGACAGCAACTCAATACTGATTTTGGAAGTTTATACAGGAAGTATTTCCCTGACCCCAAAATTCAACATTTTCCCATTGAAGCATGAGGATTTCTAGTTCCTATGGTTTCTTCATAGCAAGTTCACTATCAACTTGAAAAACACTGGAATATCCTTGAAGCAAGCAGAGAACTAATAGCATGGCAGTACTAGAACATGCAGTAGATTTTAGCACACGTATCCACATGTCAATAGTGAAAACCTGTAATACCAGGTGTTGTGGAACCTTCCTTGTCTGAGCATTCAGATGCCACTCCTGGAGTCACACTTGCACCACCCCAGACTGTCACTGCTGGGACCAAAGCCCCTTTGCAGCAGCAGTTCCCCTGCTTGACTCCCTGCACACCACACTGACACAGTCAGACAAGTTTCCTGTATTAGAGCCTCAGACACCTCATTCCTATATTTTAATTGTGGCACAGAGCTGTAACAACTGCTCCAGCTGATGCCTCCAGGGAGGGATCCCAGCAAAGGAATCCCTGGGCTTTTATACCCCTATATGCTAAATCTCCCACCCCTTGCACAACAGTTCTGACCACTGGAATATTAGGGTCTGGGGTCTTCTTTTTTTTGTTGAGTCCTGCAGAGTGGGTGACCACCCACCCACCCCCTGCCTGGCACCACAGGTCCCTGTGCCCTTTGTCAGGGTCCATTCATGGCTCCTTGCCTGGAGCTCCAGCAACTTCCCACTACCCAGAGCGATACTGCAGCTGGAACACCAAGCTACCAGCCCTGGGCTTATTCCTCAACACAGGGAGAGGGGATTTTCCAAGCTGCTTTAAGCAGCAGCCCAAGAACAGGATTGCAGAGGAAGGAAGGGTGATGAAATGCTACAGAGAACCTTTTCACCCCAGAAATCCAAGTGATTCCTTACAGAACAGTGTTGCTAGGCAACCCAAAGTAAAAGCAAAAGCAAAATTATTTATTTTTATACAACTTTCATGAAAATAAGTTAAAATCCTAACTACATTGACTCAAGTCTTCAGGACAGTAGGAGATTGCTCCCCAAGCTCTCAGAGCTGGCACAGTCCCTGTCAGCGGGTGAAGAGCAGCACCAGCTCACAATGAACAGTATGAGGAAACATGTCAAAAGGTATAGCCAACATGGGGGCAAATGGCTCTTCTCTCAGCTTCTTCCCTGGGTCAGGTGGGCAGCACAGCCTGTGGAAAACAAAGAACATCCTTTAGACCAGTAGCAGAAGCCTTCCCACCATTAGTTGTAGCACAGTAGCGCAGAGGATCTGAGGAGGAGGTATCATGTGTTTGGCTAACATTCCCCAGAGTTGGCAGCTGACACTGGCTGAGGTGTGGAATCATCAATACTGAATCCCAAACTAGCTCTGAAAACCTCAGGAACAAGCTGAAGAGTCAGTGGCAAGTTTAAAGCTCCCTTTCTCCCAAGCCATCCCAACTGAAAAATACTTCATACACTTGGGCAACAATTTTCAGTTTTGCACTACCTTCATTAGTTACCTACAGACAGACTTAGCACTTGCAAACTGTCCTAGCCCAGACAAAGGCTGAACAGATAAAGATACATGATTAACCCTAAGCAGGTGACTAAAATCCCCTAGATGTGCTCTTTTGTTGGAGAAGGATGCACCATGCCATTGTAACATGTTTGCATTGTTTTCTATTCTTCACTGATGCCCTAAAGCACCCTACTGGAACATAAAACCCAAAGAACACCCCTTAAACCATTGAGCACAGCAGGGAAACCCAAAGTAACAGAGAAGCATAGACCCTTCTGACTATGCACTTAGTCCTGGGTCTCACCTGCAGAACTCACCACAGAAATTTAATCACAACTTCCTAAGCCTTGTCTGGACATGTTAGGGTGTGTCAGTAAGGTCAGTGGAAAGGAGGAGAGTACTCACTCAATAAAGTTCCTCATGGCTTCACCCTCGGGCTTGCAGGAGATGTAGAGCAGCCTGCGGATGGCCCTGCAGTTCCGGATGGCTCTCACAACCCTGTAATCTGTGAAAACACACACTCTGCCTTCCCAGTGCTGAGCTGCACTGAGCTGTCAAAAATACAGGGCAGGGAAATACACATATTTTGCCATGTTCTGTCTCAGGTACAGTCCCTCTGGTGTGCCTACACTTGCTGACAGCTTAGCCAGTATGGCAGGGTAGAGTAGTGGGAGAAATCCCTCTGCTTCCCAGGGGGATGAAGGATGAGCGAAAAACTGTTACTTAATTAAGCAAAGGCACATAAAACCTTCCACATGCACTTGTGAGAGTGCACCTGGGCATCTGGACTGGTTTGTGACTTTCCAGTACACACTGGAGTGAGTCCAGGGGAGACCACTGAGATGGTTAGAGGGCTGGGGCACAGCAGCCTGGGGAAGAGAAGGTAAGCAAAGGATCCATTTGCTATCTTCAGGGACCTCATGGGGGATTACAGAGAACACGGACCCAGAATCTTCTCACAGGGGCATGAGAAGAGGATGAGAGGCAACAGATGCACAGCAGCAAGGGGAATTTTTGATTAAGTATATTAGAAAAAAACATTTTCAGAAGAGGGGATCCACCCTTGGACACGTTCAAACCTCAACGAGGCTTTCTAGCCCTATGCAACCTTATACAACTCTGAAGTTGGCCTTGCTATAGTTGGGAGATTGTACCACACACCTCCAGAGGTCCCTTCTCTCCTAAATAATTGTGTGAGCCTGAAAGATGGCAAAGAGATTAGAGCTGTTTGCTTTAAAGAGAAAGCATGATAAAGCCACTAAAACCAGCAGACTCTGGGATTTTAGCTGCTGTCAGCAACAAGGTAAAAAACTAGAGACTAAGCAAGCAAAGGGCTTGGAGCCAGTATAACAGGTCTCATAGAACTTGTGCACAATTCCCTGTTTACAAGATGGAAATAAATAGTATATTGTCTCACGCAGCCCAGCCCGAGATGGGTTCACCACAGCAACAAGCGGTCGAGAGTCCTCCCATGATGACAGGAGCTGTGGTAATACAACCTCTGCCTTCCCACTGTGAAACTCACAGTTTGAGATTCCTGTGAAGCAAAAAGCAACCACATGAACCGAGTCTTGCCAAGTGTTAGGTATAACATGAACTGTCCTTGGCTGTGTGAAGGTAACTGGTTAGGGTCCCTCTGCTCAATTCTACTTCCCATTTTTCAGCAGTAGTTTGAAACTTTCTGCTGAGTTTGAACTCACCATTGAATGCCGCATTCCACTTAGCATCCTCTATTGCCTTCTCCACCACCTCAACACCAATAACCTTGGACACTTGCTGAGCCAGAGAGAGACCAATTGTGCCTGAGAACAAGGGAAACAAAAACACTCCGTACATTCAGGTCTTTACAGAGCGAGGCTCAGTTCTGGCAGCGCTGGGAGTCCACACTCATTGCAACTACCCACCTGTCCCACAGCAGATGTCGAGGAGGACAGTGTCCCCAGTAGCCTGACAGAGTTCCCCAACTGCCTGGTACAGAACTTCTGCTCCAGCTGTGTTGACTTGGAAAAAGGCATCTGGAGAGATGCGAAACTTCAGGCCAAGTAGTTCTTCAAAGATGTGTGGTTCTCCATGGAGGAGCTGGTAGGGAGACTGTTCATGGGAGCAGCGTGTCATGGTGCTACAACACAAAAACCAGCTATTAGAAGGCAGCAGAGGCAGCTGGTTCCCATTCCCAGGGTGCTTATGGGCAGGGGAGGATGGTTCTTCCCCACAGCAACTTTTATTTCATGTGAGCTTTTCAACAAGATCTAAGAATTTTGATTCTTTGTAAGTGATCTGTGACTTGCACAGCCTAGATTTCTTTATAAGGATCAAAATGACTCATAGAAGGCAGCGGTCCTTGGGTCTATTCCCCAGTTTTGCTGCTAATGCAATTTACTGTCATGAGGAAGTCACTGTAGGTTTTGTCTTTAGTTTTCCAGGCTCATAGCATGTTCAAGTATTTCAGGTCTGGAAAAACAAAAGATGAGGCCATCTTAAAACCACATCTTCAAGAGGGATTCAAAGATCTGTCATTCTCTTCAAGCACTCCCTGAAGTGGTAGAATTTGAATCTGATCAGAGGTAGAGGGGGAGAAAAAGGAGGTGGCTTTGTTTCCACTCATTCCCCATGTCAAGACATATACCTCTCTTGAAAATAAAGTGAAGTCAAGGCACAGACTGTTCCAGGTCCAGATGTGAAGAACTCCTTAAGCAATGCTTTCTGAGTAGCTAGTGCCTCCTGTCAAGAGTGAGAAAGGAAAACCTGCCTGTTTGGGTAATGTGATTAGACACCTCTCCCCAGTGATACAGCCAGCATGCTCAGGTCAGCCAGATATCTGATGTGCCCTTTGCCAGGGGCCCTGGCCTCCATGTACTCACCTGGCCCAGATCCTGGGGGTGGAAAGTGATGATAGCCATGGTGTGGCCACAGCTGGTGGTTCGAACCACAAGCTCCCGCCAGTGTCCACCTTCATGGAAGAGGATGCAGGGAGCCAGGGGGGAGCGACAGATGAACTCTTCATAGCACTGAATGGAGGGAAAAAGGCACTTGTAATAGCATGAAGACAACTGCCCTGGTCTTAGCCCCCCAGACAGGCAGCCCTTCCACCCATGTGATCTGTTTTTTCTGTTTGATTTCAATACACTAGGTGAAAGCTCTTCCCAAGCTCTTGAAAGACAAGACATTTTAATAACTTCAATTTGTAATTCTTCTGTATTTTAATAGATTGGCAGGAATTCATTGTCACTTGATTAACTTCATTCTTTGAGACAGTCTAGAGGCTCAATATTAACATGCAAGTTTGAAAAAAAAAATATCCATCAACCAAAATCAGGCATGAAATTACCAGTCCATGAAAACAAACCTGAAAACACAGTGTAACTAAAACTACAATGTTCTCCCAAATAAGAGTTGTCACATTCTCTCTATTCCATAGTCTAGGGACAGACACAATTTATTTACCTGGGCTACTTGTTTGTGTTTCTGGGGTATGTTCTCCATGTGATAGGCTTTCACACAGACAATATTTCTTTCTGGAGAGAGACGGACAGGTATTTACTTGTTCTGCCTCGGGGCACATAAGCCACTGCAGTATCTGACATGATAAACTGTAGAGTGGCCGTTCCCCTGAATTCTCCCATTGTACAAAAAAAGAAAAAAAAAAGAAGAAAACAGAAAAAATGGTATCTAAGTGCTTCACCAAATCCTGTGATGGTATGGGTACTTGCCAGAATTCCCTTTGCCTGTGATTACTGTCTCTAAATTCCATGAATCAGCTGGAGCTCTGGGAGCTCTTTAAATGTCCTCTACCAACTCCCAAAGGAGCCACTGTACTGGTAAACAAAGGGAGCCAGAGCAGAGCAAGCTGGTTTTCTGACTGGAGACTAATGGTGTGGGCTTACAGGTTGTCTGGAAGACAGCATTCCCACCTCAGTTTAAATGCTAGACTGCTGTCAGAGGTAAAATGCATCCATAGAATTGTTTTTCCCATGAGAAATGTATCCAGTGACCACTCCAGTGCCTCTTGCTCTGGATGTTGACAAGCAGCACCCAGTATGGATGTTGTGAACAAGTTCACCACTAAGCAGCATGTAAGGAGCATACACTGCTCAAATCTTTATTGCACAAAACCAAACTGCCTCATGCAGCCCAATGCTCCAATGTTGCTCTGCTGCCTATGGAAGTGCAGCTCCCCCCCATGCTCTTCCTGCTCAGCTCCAAAAACATGGGAACAGCATAGTTAAGAATAACAAAGCTGAATCCTGGAGGGGCTGCTACCACATCCATCCTGCTTCCTGCTGTATTTTGCACACTGGAAGCTGGTGTTTCTTAAGCTGATGAAGTGTTAAAATTGCTGACCCAGATTTGTTTCTGTTGGCATCCTCCAGGATTTAGGCTTCTAACTTGGGTAGAGGCTGTCACAGCAGAGCCTTGCCCCAGCCCAGCCCACACCAGCAGTTGTCTATGACTTTCTTGTCCTGCACTGACCTCTGCCAGTTCCTACATACAACCCCACAGTTTTGAGGTTCCCATCCGGTCCTTGGTTCACAGAGAAAGTGGATTTGTTTCGGTAACCATTAATGATGGGCTGAAGGAGAAAAGATGGAAAAGTAAAGCCTCAAATTAATACAAAAAATAATGAGGAAAGCCAAAACCCAGTCTGGTTGTTCTGCTGGCAACATGGGGAAATACAGGTGAATGCGCAAAACACAGAAATGGAGCTTGTGCACAAGAACCCCAGTACTTCCCCTTGGGAAGGAGAAATGGCTTTCTGTTGCAGAACGGTGACAGGTTTATCTGAGAAGCCTTGGGCACAACAAAGGGTTCCTAAACACTGAGCTTATTTCACTTTCAGGCAGTCTCAGGCTGCAAAGCAGAACACAGACACACTGCCACAGACTGCCATACTGTCTGCAACCAAATAATGCCCACCACGAGACTCTTTAGTTGTTGAGAGAGAGACTGTTAGTGGCTCAGC
>NW_008660685.1:12704-13846 GCF_000695815.1 Acanthisitta chloris
AGAGCCCACCAGGTTTCTGTGCACCTATGCCAAGTTCCTCCAGATGAGATGCCAGTGTCTGCAAAACCTTCCTCTGGCTTTCATATTTCACCTGCAGAGGAGTTCTAAGCCAGAAACACTCTCACAGGACCACATGATGGTGAGCAGATCTTCATCCCCCACCTCTGGGAAGTCCGACAGGAGGAAATATTGCGAGTAAAAATATAGCCCCAGAGGCACTCTACCCATTTCATCACCACAGCTGCCTAGAGCAACAGGAAGAGAGAAAAATCCTGTGCCCATGGTCCTCAAGCACTGGCCAGGTCCAGCCTGAAGCCCCAGTGAACCAGCTGTCCCACAGAGGACAGGATCACTGTGGAACTATCCTCTGTACCATTAGGAACCTCCCAGTTCTATCCTTCGTGATAACTGAAGAATCAAAGTAGCAGTGAATGGGGTCTGAAGAGTTTACAGCATTAAGATGCTAAGGGCTATTGTTTAAGGGGATAGGAGGGGCAGTTGGAGCAACGCAACAGAGAAAAGTCTGTGTAAGTACATCTCACCTGCAGCTGCTCCTTATAGGGAAGTCTCCACAGTGGAGTCACCGCGTTGGCTAACCTGGAAAGCACAACATCATGGCAGTGCCCAGAACTACTCATCCCTGATACCTACAGCATAACATTCTCTTTTCATTTGTCTTTTCCATTATTCCTATCCCTAAGCCAAACTCCACGGAAAACAGCTGAGCCCTGGCTCTTCTATTCTTACTGGAAGAGCTGGGTGGAGGTAAATCCCCACAACCCACCGTTTTCACAGCTTTAGGTGCTTGTTGCTTTGGAAGAGTGCTTGGTCATTTTGGAAGAGCCATACCTCTCCTCCCAAGAAGACTCTGGCAGGCTGCAATCTTTCCTGGCCTTCTTCTTCCCCTTCCACTTTGCTGCTGTCGTTGTCACCAGGCTGCGGTCCCGACCGGGCAGGCTGAGCAGCGCGAAAGGCAGAGGGCGGAGGTGCCAGTTCGGTGGCCTCAATACGCAGGATAGAGCCATGGGGGGGGTGAGAGGGGCTGCCCCCACCGCCTGCTGCCGGACAGCAGCGAGTCAGGCCCCGAGGCACGGGGGGAGACACCGGCCCGCGCGGGGCCGCTGCGCTCCGGAGAGCGGCAA
>NW_008660686.1:0-322 GCF_000695815.1 Acanthisitta chloris
GCGATGCGCTCGGCGGCGGGTGGCGTGGAAACGCGCTAAGGGAGCGTGAAATAAACACCGCGGCACCGCGGCGTGGGGTTTGCCGCTGAAGGCGTTCGTGGATTGCCTTCGGTTGACACGGGGATGCACCGCAGCCGCGCCGCGAATTGCCGCGCATCCCAAGAACGTTCCTGAAATTAACCCTTAGAAATGTAAATAGCCATTTAACAGCACGCGCTTGGTGGGGAGAAGCCGTCAAGAAAATCTGGATAGTTGGCTCCTACTTTTTTACAGCTTTACGCGGAGAAATTTGTATGTCTATACGTGTATTTATTTATATATA
>NW_008660686.1:345-6600 GCF_000695815.1 Acanthisitta chloris
GGTCTGCTCGCTAGGTTTTCTGTACAAAGTATTATGCACATTCTCTTGACATCTTTCCAAGGGTAAAATGCAGCAGCGTTTGTGTGCGTGACATTCCCCCATCTTATCTAGTTGCTACACCAGCAGAGAGCCACCATTATGAAATAGTAATCTCTGAACCTTTACTAGTAGTTCCTGATTCTGCATCTGCCAGGGGGTTGGTTGACTCTGTTTTCGGCTTAAGTGATGGTAATGAGATTTTACGAGTTCTCAAAGCTTTCTCTGCAGGTCTTCAACCCTCTCACCTCCACTTTTTTTTTTTGTGCAACGCATGCACCATTCGTCTAACTGTGAGTTTATCATGATGTCTCACTTTTTTTCTTCCAATCTTTTTCTTCAAGAGAAGACTCCCTTTTTCAAGAAGGGTTTGATATAGGCCTCTGAACAGAGAAAGCATTAGATAATAATATGGAAGTGTATACAAGTCAGAAAATATGACATTATTGTATCCCAGAGGAAAAAAGATAGTTAACAGCACACCTGAAACAGCCCATTCCCAGAAGACTGTTGTAAGAGGGAATTAAGGTGAATATTTCTAGATGCAGAAAGCAAGTCATGTTGAAAAGAGGCTGCATGTCACAGCTGCCACATGCAACCCCAGACTGCATTGCCACAGTGCTACCCCTCCCATGTCTCATTCCCCTCCCCACAGCGAGAAAGCCACCCAGGCCGTCAAGTGGTGTTGTGACAGGATCACATACCCTGGGACCTGGGCTCAGGACCTGGTCTTGATGGTCATTTGCTCTGCATTCCTGGATTGGTGCCCTAGGAGCACCCTTTTCACAGCTGCACACATAAGGATCCTTTTATCCATCAGCAAACACCAGAAGTGGAACAAGGGCAGGAGCCTTGTAACACAGCCACTTGATGTCTGATCTTCACAAGTGCCAAGTACTTACAGATACTTTTACAGCTAATAGAAACTACAAGCCCTATGCACCTTGAAAGACCAGGACAATGAAGAACAGCTGCACAGCATATCCCAGGGAAGGCTTTTGCATGGTGGAATTTCTTCTGTATTCTAGTCTGGCAGATAACAAGGGCTGAGTCTCTGAAGCCATGGATGTAACACACGTCTTCTCTTGCTGTTGAGAGGAACCAGAAGATCTGATAGACTGCAGTCTGAAAATACGTTTTGTTGCTTTATACATTCAGAAGGAATGAGTTTAATAGCATGTTTTTGACTCTTGGTACTGCTGCAGCCGAATGCTGCAGACGCTGGTTTCACAAGCACTCCAGATGTGAACAGGAGCATTAGACACTTCTAAAATATCACTCCCATAATACTGTGCCCACAAATACAAAGGGTGGTCCTCAAGAAAAATTCAGTCTAAAGCAAAGGAAATGCGCCACAGAATACAGTCTCTGCTTTAAAATAATTTGATTTTAATGTGTTCACACAAAGTTTGCACACAGATTTGTGCAGGGGTAGGAGAATTAATGCGATCACTTGTAAAAAGCTGATTTTAAGTTCTTCTGGTCAAAAATCTATTCATAAACCAACCAACACATAGATTAGGAGTTCTAGTTTGTAAATTTCACACTATATAGCAAGGGGAAAACCTTTTCTGTTATCTGTATAAACAAAACTTATTTACATAAATATGTCTCAGTTCTACAAATATTTGTGATGAAAATCACATTGAAAAGTAAATATTGATATCAACTGGTGAGGCCTTATCAGTGAAAAGTTTGCTTAATAGGAATTACCCATGAAAGGCAATGCAAAGTAGGTAACTTTGTATTTTGTTCACCTATTCATAAACAGGGATATAAATGACCCTTGAATGAGTATCCCTCATCTTAAGTCCCATTTGAGCTTACTCCTGTGAGAATAAGGAAAGGCCTTCTTTCTAATGCAGGTTTCATAAAGCAGAGTTTGAGAAAGCACACTGGGGCTGCATGCTTCATTTACTGAGGCTACACCTGCATTTCTGACTAAACAAGGTTTTCCAGCTTTGTTTCCTGGAGATATCTATTCCAAGCAAACAGAAAACTTATACAGATTAGTTTTCAGATTAGTTGTCTATTTAATATTTCAACATGAGTGCTCAAAATTTCCTTATTTAACAGCACTATTTACACAATATAATTAATACTGGGCTTACCTGTGCTTTTCCTGTTGCTGTCATATGATGACAACTCAACGTAATTCTCGAGGGTTTGGTTGCAGAAAGCAGTGTTTTAGCAGCAACGAAATTACTCCTCTTTATGTAAAACAGTTCCCTCTTGTGGATATTCTGCGTACAGTATCACAGACAAAGTATTTAAAATATTCATCAAACCTCGATCTTTGCAATTAAAATCTCCACCCCCATTCAATGATCCCAACACCTAGGACATTCTTGATTTTAGCAATTAAATATGTGAGGAAGAACGAGCTATTGCATTTAATCATATATGACTGCCAAAATTGCTCATTATCAATAACAAATTATTTAATTAAGTGCAACAAACACAACAAAGCTAAATAAAGTTACATAACTGTACCCATATAAATCAAGCGTAAATCACAGTGGTTTTGTTATTTTGCTTGTATTAGAAAACTTTCTGCACATTGCATTAAAAACCCCCATGACTACAAAAGAAGGAAAGCATACACTATATAAGAAAAGAGAAAATAATGGCAAAACAGTCAGAGTTTCCAAGGATCCATGTACTAAGTACTCAATACAAAGAAACTCTGGAATGATAAATTTTTCAATAAAACCAAGGAGTCCAAGCAAGTAAGTGGCACAGCTTTACTGGTGACACAGTGTTGCACCAGGGATTCATTTGCATTGCAGTTTGGAAAAAACCATGTGAATGGAGTAATGGTGTAAGATTTATGTGTTCTCTAAATGATAACTACATTATACAAGGAATGATTCTTAAGAAATGAAATGCAAGAGATCAAATGTGTCCTCCCCAGTTTTGCTTAAAGACATTTGGTGTAACCAAGTCTGGAGAAATGATACAAAACATTTGCATGTTATTATCTTGAGGGAAATAGATATTAAAAAAGGCTATAAGCCTATGTACCAGTATACCATAAACTTGTTTACCACAACTTTTTTTGTTTAATGGCTATATATGAAACCTTCCCATTTGATTAAAGGTACAGAGTAAATGTTCAACAAGTAGCTTAAGGTTTTCTAAAGGTAAACACTTTCCAAGGTAAAAAAAATAACAAAGTTCCCACAATTAGCTATGTATTTAATCTCTGCGACACCAGTCTTCAAGTGGCTACCTGAGCAATTCCTTATAGGATGTGCTGTTGCTACCTTATGCTGTATGTAACCAGCACTAAATAATTACTATTTGTGACCAAGTCTCCTTCACATTTTTGTTGTCCCTGCACAACACGCTGTTGGCTTCCATGTGATGTCAGTAGCTGTGGCGAGGCAAGTGCTTACACACAGAAGTACAATAAAATAAAATGCACATAAGGTTGGATATGCTGTCCTTGTCTTAAAAATCTAAAGAGGAAATATTAGCAGGAGGTAATACTAATATGCATATAACTATATATTTGCATATGACAATTATCTTTAGTGTTTATTCTTTTAGGCAACCTATTTCAGTGAATATTAATGGAAAATTCAGTTTAGCTTGCTTTGCATCTGCCCAATCCCTGTTCAAAGACTGAAGTACATATTTAGCATGACAATATATTGCACTCTATAACACCTTCTTATCAAAGTCCTTTGCAAATACGAATATATTCAACCTCATCACATCTCTCTGTAACAGTATACGTGAACACTATTCTTGGCAGTGAGGTTACATAACGATTTCCTTGAATTAGTTAAAACTTTTGTATTGAGATCTATTTTGGCGCTTAACCCTGGCAAAATCCTCCAGCTGGCAGGACAAAGACATACCTCAGCAGAATGCTTTAATGGGTCACCCAGTCATTCAGAGTGATCATCTCCATAGTACTGGAAACCTTGCACTCAATTCAGCCAAAGAAAACATTAAAGAAAATCCCTTGTTCATGTTAATCCATATGGTATGAATGCAAATTTAATACAAATGAGTATTGCAAACATAGAATATTTTCTTTGGGCTTTTTTTTTTTTTTTAAATAAAGGAGTCCTTGTATTTTGTTTAAGAGTTAGACCTAAGCATGCTTCTTACTCCTAATTTTCCACTTAAATCACGTGGTATTTGATTATATTTCTTGCCAGTAGGACCACTTCTCATTGGAAAGTGAGTATGATTTATGTATTAATGGAATGTTAACATGTGTCTAGCATCTGAAAAATGGTGACAGCAGAAATGATGATCTCAGGGGCGATATTAATTAAGCCATATTATATCCTCTAAGGTCTGTAGGTGCATTTAATAAATATCAATCCACACACTTAAAAGCACTCTTGACTCCTGTGAATCAAAGCCTGTTTCTTATTGTTTGTACTAAATAATTTTCCTTCCAGTCGGGGATTTTGCCACAGGAAAAGTAGAAAGTAGGAAGTTATTGGGTGTTCTGAAGACAGAATAGTAGCAACCACTGTTAAAACACAGGTAGACTAACAAAGGAGATACAGAAACAGCAAATAAACAGTGTATCAACAATACCTTAAAAAAATCACATAAAGAAAATTACTTTTAATGTGTCTCCCATAGACCATTAGTTTCCCCTTTTTTTGAGTGGGTCCTGATGACCAAACTATACAGAGAAGCAGCAAAACCTTTACCCTGTACTGAATGATACTGACAGAACAACAGAGAAACAAGTTATGTGCACTGGTATGCAAAGAGCCAACCCAGAAGCATGGTAAAACTTCTCTGACTGTGTTTTGTGTTGGTTTTGTTGGGTTGTATCAAATCAGGACAACAACATCACCCTGCAAGTATATCAGGGAAATGCCAGGGCTCCTTTCTGTGCAACTTTTGTTTTGTGGAAGCTCTCCTGTTCTTTGTATAAATATTGGTGCTTTCAGATGGCCTAGAAACTTCTAATGGAGCAGTACAGCAACAATTATAGTGGTATTGCAAATATATAAGTCCTTTATGTGCCACAATTATGAAAATACAAAGCAGTATGAGTGTCCTCCATACCTTTGTGCAGTTTCCAACAGTGGTGTTCACACTGTGGCTGTGACTACCAGCTACAAAGCATTCCAGAACTGCTCAGGTATGATCACAAAGACCAATACTATTTTTTTGTAATGGATTTAATTTGGAGAACTAAATGTTTATTGCCTCATCTTTTAATATTTTTCCATTCATTTTACTTGATATCTTGCATACTGGAATTGTGCAGGCCAGGTAGTTGTACTTGTTTTCTTCTAGGAACCACTTGGCTTTGACTCTAGACCCTTCTAAGACATGACTAAAAGGAAATGGAGGGAAAGAAGTTTCATTGCAAAATATAAATCTAAAAAGATGGCTGTTTACGTTGGCCAATTCTGTTTTAAGTCCAGCAGTTAACCTTGCCATGTGGCACTTGCAGGGAGACACTGCTGTCAGAATTGGAGCTCCTGCAATGGAAGCTCTGCCAATCATTCCTGAAACCAGCCGTCAGCCTTAGCATACTCTAGGGCTCCAAAATCTTAAATTACTTGGGCAGCAAAGTAATAGTAGTAGGACAGTACTGCTGCTCTACTCCAATTAGGCCAATGGAAATTTTCATAAAAGTCAGCTAATTGTGAAAAACAAAGAAAAATGTGACGATGTATGTGTACTTAAACCAGCCACTGAGGAGAACAGCTCTGAGCACTAGCTGATTTCATGTCCACCAAGTGTAAATCTACTTAACACAGAAAAACCAGACATCAGGCAAACTAAAACCATAAAGGGGAGGCCATATGTTTACAAGCAACCACTCCATTTTTATGCAGCTCATTATGACACTTACACTTTGCTCTCCCCAGGATATATTCACATTTAGGAACTTGGTGTTTATTTTTGACAATAGGCTCAACATAATTCAGGAAAAGCAGTATTTCCAATGACCTGGTTTGCTTTCTTGTCTCTCACGCTTGTCTGGAGCTGAATAGCTGAGAACTGGAAATTTACCACTGAAAATAAATTTGAACAAAGTAAGTCAGGACCATTTTCACTATCAAATATCAGCCCATACAGTAAGATTTGAAAAGCTGAATCCCAGCATTATCAGAAGATGCTTTTTTTCTTCCCACTACATAAGCATATATCCACCAAAGGGTTTTTCCAATGGGACGATGAGATAAAACCCAGTTAACACGTAACCCTGCAAAATGCTGAGCATTC
>NW_008660686.1:6619-20575 GCF_000695815.1 Acanthisitta chloris
TCTAATGTTATGCAAAAGTAATCTCACAGAATCCTGTATCCGAGTCACATGTTTAAAATTAAGCATGTGTTTTAGGTCCAGGGTGACAAGGCTCGACACCTTGTGTGATTAAGTGACTGGTAAACTGAAGAGGTTGTGTAGGAGTCATGTCCTTAATTGCTTGCTGACTTCATCAACACTTATATCTTATTGAGGTTGTATTTGATAGTGTGCAATATAAAGGTGACCTTTAAGTCCAGAGTTAATATAGCTTTAGTATTTCCTCTTCTGTTTGGAACTATATGTTCTTCAATGAACAAAATAATAAAAAAATAATACCCAACTTAGTCCTAATTTTTGAAGAATCAATTATTAACTGACATTTTTTATATTCCTGATAAAAGATGAATCTCTGGAATAGCATTCTAAAGACATAATATTCTGGTTTTTTACTGTGTCTTCTCACTAGTCGATGGTGCTGCTAAGGATCACATATATACCAGTAGTCATAGATAAGTGTCAAATGTCAGAGCTCTGCTAATGCAGCAGTCTTATATGGGGTACTAAGCCTGCAGCAGGCTATAAAACAAAATATACTTAGGCTGAATTCAAATTAATTGAAGTCAAGGCCACAACGAAGGCTGCCTTCAAAAGGCAGTATTTTTCAACAGCACACAGAATTTTTTTCCTGTGCTAAGTTCAGGGGAATGCTGGGATACCTAATGGCAACCACCAAAATGGAAGTCCAGTTTTGATCTTCGGCTGCAGCCACTGGGCAATATAATAATGGTGAATGAAGCTTTACTCACTGAATAGTCTCATATGCTGCATCTACTCATATTCCTGGCTTCAATTTAATCTGACCTGCAGGCAGATGTTAATTTCTGTTTCCTGTCATAGACTAATTGTAATTCAACCTGTGGTCAGAACTAAGACAAGTTGTTTGGAAAGAGGCATGGATTGTTTGTGTCTTATGCAGTGAGTGCAGTTTTGCCTTCAAATACAAGTCTGTAGCTGCATCAATGAAGGATACATGTGGATATCTAATAATAATTTACATGTGCATATCTAATAATAGACATAGGCTAATTTGTAATCAGTGGAGCAATATCTTTGGGGAAAAGCATAATAAAGCATTTATTTTCATAAATGTTCACAGGTGGAGATTCTGCAGATAATTTTTAATTATTAATTAACATGCAGGTTTAGGCAATAGAATACTAAATTGTATTTAAATATGAGACATATTAATCACAAAGCTTCCACTTATTCACCATCTCAGTCAAGTCCCATTCAAAGTCTCTGACAATAAACTTGTGTTATATTACTTTATCTCACTTAACAGGTTTTCCCAACATCTCCTCTACTAAAAAGAATTTCACTGATGTACATGTGCTAATACATTATTGCTCATCTCCTCACAGTACATGAGAAACAAATACAGTCTATTGACAACAGCAATGGTTAGAATATTTTTAATGTTTACATAGGTTTATGGTACTCGAGCTTGGTATGTTTTTTCATAAATTTTGCCTATTGTTAAATGTGTATTGTAAAGTATTACTTAGTATTATCAGCTTTACTAAGTTTGTGATCGGTACTTCTTTCCCCCTGAATTTCCACAATCTCATATTTCAAGTGTTTTCCTATCAAGAAATGGGTAACTTAGAACTTTTTAAGGTCTATAATGATATGAAGTTCTATAATCATTCTATGTCTCTTTGGATCAAGGCAGGTGAAATGCAAAGCTATGTAATGTGTTTATCACTCACAATTAAAAAGACAACATTTAAGTGCTAGAGAACCCTACAGCCATATTAATATTCTATAATATGGAATAATCAGTACTTCAGCAGTCAGTGTGGTCCTGCAGGAGCTCTAGTGGTGTAGCAGTCATTCTATCTTTAAACAAGGAATATTGAATTAGAACTTCAGGGGTACTTATACTCACTCCCACAGACAAAACTGGCTCACCGCTAAATTGCTTTCCTTGAGGGAAACTCACCTTCCTTATATAAAAGTTCATAATACACTTTCTCATTTGTTTGCGGAAAGATTCAGCTATTTAGAGACAAGTAATCCTAAGTAAATTATTAACTAACTGCAACAGAGCAATAGGACAATGAAAGTTTGTCAAGGGCAGGTTAACATTAATATAAATAAATACTATTTTAATAGACAGTATTTAGGCAATACACTTCATTCACTGTGCATCAGGTTAGTGCCCTCCCAGAGTAAGGCACTGGCAACTAATTAGAATGTGTTTAAATCCTGATTGATGTGTCAATGCAACACACTTCTGTGTGCATTGCAAGAATTATAAAGTAATAGATTTACCAGATTTTTATCACTATCAATAAAACGAAGGACTTTTCTTCTTAAAACCAAGGGTTTCCACTGCCTTTTCTCCCAGATGGTGCAGTAACTGCTTTCTAACACCATCTAAAATATATAGCCAGTTTTCAGTGGTTTGCCTTCCCTTCTATGAAATTCTTGCCTTCCGGACTCTAATAAATTCAGTACTAGCCATTTTTAAACATGGAGTGTCATCTCTCCAGTCTACTCTGGAGTAATATCTGGCTTAAGTAAGTAATACAGGTAGAGCTATTTCTTCTTTGGTTAATCAGAACAGATTTGCTTTACCTTCTTCAGCTTGCTTCAGCTTCTTCAAAACTCCCATGTTACCTGGTTCCCACCTTAGACTGATACTTCTGCAGTACAGAAGCATGTTTTCTTATCATCCCAGTCTAAGAATAATGAAAATATCCCAGTTCTGTAGCTTGTTAAACTTTCCTAGATGAAGGATGAGAGCCTTATGATCACAAGTGATGGAGGATAAAACGTCCTTTACTGATCTGTATATTAGGAGTCAGTGCTTTTCAGTGCTTCTACAATGTGACAGAAGACAGTTATAGTCATAGCCCTACTGAGTGGGAACACATCAAGCAACATCCAAACAGGGGCTCCACAATGGAAGCAGAGACTGAAGACGAAAAGATAAGGTTTTTTAGTAGCTGATCACAGAGGAAACGCATGGTGCAGTTTCAGTTATATTCAGATATTTTCTTTCCAGTTAATGGTTTGAATATTCAGACTGGCTTCGTATTAAACTTAGATCCATTGGATGTGGGTCAATGCACATACATTTCCTGTTATATTTTCCCCACGATGCCTAATATCTCTTGTATAATGTGTAAGTGTTCTTGAAAACTAGACGGAGGCATTTAAATTTCTTCTAAACCAGGCAATGTAACTATTACTAGAAAGTACTACAGATGGCTGACTAATTGAACCATGGAAAGCATTATCACACCATTTCTCAATTTAGAGCTCATTATTCATTTGAGTTCAAACTCATTTCATTACTGTTATAATTCCATATAACATTTAACTATGTTTTAAACTTGCATACCTGATTTTGCAGTCTTCCAAACTACACCTCATTTCCAGCCAGCCCTACCAGACCGCTGAAAATGACTATGTATTTATTTGCTTATTTTCTGAGAGTTTGGGATTGCAGCTTAGTTATGTAAGCAGAAACCCTAAACCAAGGTGCACATGGAGCCTTTGCTCTGTGACCTTGAGCAAGTCACTTGTACTCCATGGGTTTCATGCTTACTTCTGTGCAGAGGATATTGCAGGGGTTAATATTTCTACAGCACTTTTGGAGCATTAGGTGAAAGGCACTGTTAAAGATTATTAATATATATTATTAATAATGTATGTATACATATCTTTCCAGTTTATGTCTCAGGTACCCAGCATGGGGATTTGCTGTGGGTCTTCTCCAAATAAACAGATCAGCACAACCACTTGTTTAAAGTTCTTTTGCACCAGATTAACTGAATGCCTGCGAGAATGATACTAGGTCACCTTCTTAAAATGGCCTGAATACCAGCACAAGATTAAGAAATGGTGGGAGCAACTATATTTTGTTACACTGCAAGCATTACAAGCAAAGTGTACATGAGCAAAGTGACATTCACTGACAGATTGAATTGCATTATGATAAACTAAAAATGGCAGAGAGGCTCAGACCTTTGGAATAATAACTCCTGAAGATTTTCCGTTTTGATAATCAGTTGATTGACAGGAGGTACAAGAAGAAAATGCCTATGACTTTTAGTTTGGAAAACAGCTGCTTTATGATCTAACATAACTTCACCCTTATAACAGTGACGTTATGATCTGCATCTCTGCTGGTTTTCATGAGACATGGATCATTCTTTTAAAAATTGCCTAACCCTCAATTTTCCTAGCAGTGACACAACAGCAGCTGTAACCAAACACTCATCACACCAGGCCATATGTGATATAGGAACACAAGCTACCTTTCATCTAGCCAGCATACTTACAGTGTCACCCTATAATTAACTATTGCTGTGACTTTATTTAAGATCATGTGTGTTAAAATATAGTTGGAGTTCTGAGGTTCTCAAGACCTTAATATGCCATTTATGCAGCTTGTCTTTCCTCCTGGAGTATTGTAATGCAGAACCTGAGTGTGTGGCTTACTTTAATGGCATTTATAAATATGAGCCCATGTGTGTGTGTTTTATGAGTTTTTTAATGAAAGAGATGAATGTAATTAAATCTTCACTTAATGTGTTTCAGTATAAATATATTACAGCATTAATTTCCAGCATTATATTTCATACTGAATTGAAGCCTTTTAATTTAAATTTTTTTAGTGTTTTTATTTTGAAAGGAAAGTGAGAGGTGAGAATAAACTTCCTAACTGGCCAGTATCAGCATAGAAAAAGAAGTCTTTTTATTCTCCAGGCTAGTACCATCCAGCTGAGAATGAAATCTACTTTGTCAGTACACCATGAGCTAAGCCAGTCAGTCACTGGCGGCAAGAAACCAGGTCACAGTGGTCTACAGCAATCCTGCTGCTGGATCGTACTGTCTAATGAAGAATGTACATGGACAAAGGTACAAATTGCATCAGCAGCAACAGCTGGGTGAAATAAGGTCTATCTGCTTATAGGAACCAGATGGTGGGCTATTAGAAATTGTCTAAAGCTGCCCTGGAGTAGCAAGAACAGGCTTGAGACATGCTGCAGCAGGCAGGAACTGAGAGCATTAGTGTAAAGACTTTGTCAGATGAGCATGTTGAGGCACTCATTCCTAATGTCTCCCTACCTCTATTATAAATTTTAAGGGCCATGAGCAGAGGAGAAAGATACAAATTATGGAAACAGATGGAGAGTCAGTGAGGCATAGAGATACAGGTGCTATACGAACAGATGGAGTGAGGGGGAAAAGAGGAAAGGAAGAGTGCTAAGACTGAGAGTCAGTGGACTCTGCCTATTTCTGGTTGCCCAGAATTCTGCAGGTGTATAACAGTTCAGTCTTGTAGGGGGATTCAGAAATTAATTACATCACTTTTTTTTTTCAGATAGCTCACTTCTTCCCACAAGGGACACTAGTTTCTTCCCTCCTCCACGTGCATTAAAACAAATTGACTTGTCCTTGAATACATCAGACTGCCAGGAGGGGTTTTTTTTAGTTATCTTGTGACAGGGCAGAACTAAATCAATCTCACTAACTAAGAGCCCTTATCTCCTTAATATCATGACAATTCCTTTTTTCCCAACTCTAGGCCACATTAGTTTACAGATCAATGTTAAAACCAATGGCAAAGCTGGAGGGCTCTTGCTTTCAATCCCAAAGCAGATAATATCACTGTCCAAAAAGATGGCACCAGTGCAGGTACTTGATTTGGTTAACCATCTGATAAACTTAGACTGCATTCACCAAATGTCAAATCCAACATCACCTTCCCATTATACAGCAAAGCACAGTCTCACTGTCTGACATGAGTTATATCAATTTCCATTTTGTAGTAAAAAGAGTTGTTTGATGACTTAGAAAACTCAGGAAACTTATATTTAAAATTACGGTATAAAATAAAATTGCATTGCCTCTCTGCTCACTCAGGGAAATGTCACTGTCAATGACAGCGTTCTTTAGCAGAACTGGCTCTGTGAAACCTGCAAGGTTTAGCCTAACAGGAGTCCTCACTCGTAGCACTCTGGGGTTGTGAACTAGGTTGGTTGGAAGTCTTATGATTGACAGATTCAAAAGTTATACCCACCATACCCAGCCTTAGCTAGGGAATCAGACTTTCAGCAGCAAATGGGTGCAGGGTTGAGCCCTTTCATTTCTGAGAACCAGTTGTGTGATTAACTGTTCGACTCTGATTAAAATGCAAACATGCCTGCTATCCTGAGGGCTCACGTTTGAAATACCTTCTGTGGAGGAATTACGTTTGTAAGCAAGGCATAGTAGTTCCTTCCATTTATCATTATGGTTTTTTCCATTACCTTTTGGAAAATGAAGACTTAATATTCCAGGCATTACTTCCTGGATATCATCGATCACACATCTCTCATCTTCTCTATTTTTGAAGATGGTTCTTTCCTGCAGGAGCATATCTGTCTGAAAAATAGGATTGCTAGGCAAAAATTATTTATTATTTTCTCATTAAATCCAAAAGCTCGAAGGGAAAATATCTGTTAGGTCAACTAGCCTATTCGCTCTTTCACACATTTTACAATGTAAACTTTGCAGATCATACACACTTTGATAGGTTCCCTCCTCTCTGGGAGGAATGGGTTCCATTTTGAAATATTATTTTTAGACCTCCAACAGAGACAATGGAGTCAGAGTTCATAATTTCAACTTCCATGTCTTGAGCACAGAAACATGCTTGTGCAAACTCCAGATACTGCCATGAACACTGACATTAAACAGTGTCAGTGCTCAATCCTATTATGGCATGTGATCAGAACATGAACACAAAGGCAGAAGAATAGGCTGAGATCCCAAAGTGGCATCCCCATGGATGCCATCACACTAATTTTCTGCATGTGTTTTTAGTCAGTCTATATAAACCTTTGCTTGGCCTTTGATTCTTAGATTCAGTTTTGTTATCTCAGTTTAGGTCACTTTCATTATCATGGCTTTTCGTCAGTGTTTCGCCATAAAATCAGAATGACGTCATAAAGGTCTGCCAGCTGGCTGAGAAACAAAGATGAATGCATATTAGATTTTGAAGGCAATATGCAGTAGACTACCATTTTAGAAAACTTATGCAAGTCATGTAGCCCTACTGTAATAAAGGGTCTCATGTACTATTAGCTTTGGGAGCACTGCAAGATAAGGCATACATTAAGCAGATTAAAAACAAATAAGAGGTGGCAAAAGACAATAGGAGCCATTAAAGGAAGGATCACAAGATCTGTTGGACAGAGTCAACACTCTTAATAAGGAACCAGTCTTGTACAAAATTGAGCATTTGCTGCAGTGGTACTCAGAGCAGTAGTGAGAAGAAAACTGTCACTGGCTACCTTTTGAACCAGGGAATAATTCAATGCAAGCAACCACCAGTAACCACAGCCACTCTTGTCCTGAACAAGCCTTTCTAGCAAAGCCTAAAAGACATTTCTATACTGAGATAGCAAAATAACAGGTCTGGAAAATCTGCACAACTACTGTT
The DNA here is from genome assembly GCF_000695815.1 of Acanthisitta chloris. Classification (NCBI taxonomy): domain Eukaryota; kingdom Metazoa; phylum Chordata; class Aves; order Passeriformes; family Acanthisittidae; genus Acanthisitta; species Acanthisitta chloris. The sequence goes on from NW_008660686.1 coordinate 14,103, forward strand.
TTTGCAGTTTCATGATCCTTATTTTGCTTAGCTAATATATATAAAGGAATTTATTTGTTGACTTATCCAATGCATGCAAGAGCTGAAGTCTTAAACAAAAAAAAAAGAGACTTTCAATATTAACTCAATTATCAGAAAAGATTCCTGTAAATAGGAGGAAAGAGACTTTGCCAGCTGATTCCAGTTGTTTATTTTTGTATGACACAAGAAGCAAAGGGAACAAACTCTCAAAAAGTTTGTCCAGAATTTTTTTTTACTCAGGAGCAAATGCACACAACAAAATTTATCAAGTCTACAGTCACAAGCATGACAGATGCACCCAGGGTCTTGCTGACATTGGCAGCCTTACAGGGGCAATCTGTATATAAGGACAACATGTTCTTGAGCGATTCCTTCTAATGAGGTAGACATGGAGATTAGTTCTTTTAATACCTCTGGCATGAAGTTTTCTCTGTTTTCCCTATGAAATGAGCACTGCAGAATTACTGGAGAACAAGACTGAATACTAATGCTAATACTAATAATAATAACAATAATAGCTAGCAGGTTGATGACAGGCCCTGAAATAGATCCCTGGAATCTTCCTGTACATAGAATATGAAATACATTTTTTTTCCTTCAAGTGGAGACAGAGGAACTTAATAAAAGTATCAAAAAAGTCCAGATCATATGCATTTTCCCATTTCCCTTGAGCATGAAATTACACAGTGGAAATCATATAGATTGTGAAAAGTAGTATGAAAACTAATGTAATTTAAGCATGCCATATAAAATATTCAAATACACATCTACTACTTTTAGGAAGGGTTGTTCACTAGAAAAACATTTTTTTTCAGGGCTGCTCAGTTATACATATGCAATCCAAGGATATTGTGGTTTTGCTTCAGTAGGTAAAAATCAATAATAAACTGCAATATATGAAAACAGGACACGCTAAACATCTTTCCTTGACTTAGGGCCTGGTTGAATGCATCAAAGCTGGTATGTCATCAGAAACAATGCAATCCTATATTAAAGGATGTGGGGCAAATAGCCTCTGTAATGATACTGCAGTAGTGTGAACTGTAAGTCCTGCCGAATAACCCCAAGAAGAGCCATGCAATATGGAAAAAATGGCTTTTGAATCTCTACCCTGCTTCTTACAGTGGTAGAATGGACCAGGCTGATGAGAACCCCTGGCTACAAATTAAAGGAAAGCTGGGGCAATCTTTCACCTATAAAAGATTTAAAATGCTCTCTAGATCACGATTAACCTATCCTTCATCCCTAGGGTTCTTATGCATGCTTCTGATCTCTCTTTTTGTGAATGGAACAATTACCCAAGAAACACACCTACTTCTCTTTTCCCTTCCCTTTCTTTTAAAACCTCCTATTAACCCAAGCAACTCTTTACCCTATCAATACATAGCTGAAATCTTTCCAGACTGAACACTGCATTCTTCTAGCTATAGTTTTATAAAAAACCACTGCACTTTTCCAGCCAAGTGAACTCATTGCTGGCACGGAAGGTGCTGTTTAATATTTAATTGTAGTAACTTCCTTTAAAACAATAAGGTTGCTTTTTTTATAAAAAGTCATTTAATACTTCCCTTAGGGCCTGAATGTGTACATTTCTTATATACAAGGATATAGGTGAGGATTTCTTCCTATAATCTTGATTGGAAAGAGGCATTAAACATACCTCTATAGATATTATTTCTAGATATGCTACCTGTTTGCATTATTATAGGACTTGGATGTCCTAATTCGGATCAGTGTCTTTGAACCAGTTACTGTAATCCTTTGTAACTAACTACTATCCATCCAAAAAGCTCTATTTTGCATGTCCTTTTCTTTTCACAAGGTTATTTAATAAAGTGGATACTTGAAACATAAAGCTTGATGGAACTGAAGAAGTAAAGTCATATATGTTTGTAACTGTAATGCTTTCTATATTGTTTGTCATTGTGGTATCAGAGTCTTTCATAAACAGTTAAGGTACAGGCTCTAATTTGTCTACAACGTTTGTAGCCATTTATATACCAACAGTGAGTTTACAATGAACCTGATATGGTGGCATTTTCACTAGTGGCAGTAAAAGTTACACCTCAAAAGGTTGGGTTTTTTCATCTAGCATTCTTAATAATTAATTGAATAAGGAAGAATAACCATATTCATTGCACAGACCAAGAACTCGTCCAGAGAGATGATGTTACATGTCCAAAGCCTCCCTTTAAGGCAAAATTGAATCAGAAACAGAACAAACAAGCCTATGTACATCTGCAATGCCTGTGCGATTCTGTTCAAACAGTCTAGAGATCAGCCACAAAGGAAAATGCTGCCACACTTGCCAGAAACCTTACTGGAACCCAATTCCACCTAAGAAATATGTAGTGTAGTAGTGCAGTGCATCCTCTGTGTTTTGGCATGAAAAACAGGATGTGGAGGCCTCATGTCAGCCTTTTCCTTTTCAAGCATCCTGTTTAGGCCTGGAAAAGTGCAGGTTAATTATGATTAAATTGATGGACAAGTTTTTCTTTTTTTTAAAAAAATATTGGTAATTTTACTTGCCAGTAACAGTGAAAACAGTGGTTATCTTTCAGCATCATGGAGTAAAACTTGGCAGTTCTTTTCATGATGTGCAGAAGAATCAGCTCAACTGCATTAAGGTTATTCTTTACACAGTTCATGAATCAGCCATTCATTTTTTCATTGTCATATGAATTGAAATATCATCATTTCATCTGTCATTTTTAGCAGCTATTTCCTTTTCAATACCTATTGCATCCGGTTCAAAACTTCACAGTAACAGTTTCTCTGCAGACAATTATTCCTTATATGTCTCCTTCCACTTAGCAATAATAATTATTTTAGTTCAATCCTTCAATGACATTTCTAAATAAATGGGAGAACTCCTATTGGGATGATCCATGTTAACACTGCAATGATTTCAGTTGTGTAATTCATACACTTCTTGGCATTAAGAGAGGCATTACCATGTGCTCGGGGCAGTCATATGGGTAACAAGATCAACTAGGTATTTCAATCTATGTGACATGAATAGACTTCACCAAAATAAGAGAAATGCCAGAGTTATAAAAGGCAGAGCATAGATGTCATGTTTATTTTGTGCTTTGGGCTCGTGAGCTCTAATTAGCTGTCAAGCCAATTAGCCCGAGCAGACATGCCAAAATCCTTGCTGTAAGACCAGCTCAAGTACATGAGCCAAGGACTGAGGAACTCCACAGCCTTTCCCTGCTGCTGGTCCCTCTCACCTGCTTTGCACAGTGGCAGGAACAGTAACCTGAACACCCATTTTGCAAATGGATGAGGAAAGGGCACAGCACACAGCAATGACAACTTGCACTTCATGTAATAGAGAGAGCCCCTGCTGAGCCAGCCACAGTGATCTGCAAATTACTGTATATTGCATTTGCCTTTATTACCTCCTATTTATTGCAAGACATCCCAGTACCTAAAGGCAAGGGACAGAATTTGCCCTGCATTTATTCTTCAGCTGAGAACCAGCATAGGGTTTATGTTTCCCTTAAACCCTCAAAACAAGGATTAAGTGTGACTTGACTGCTGTTGGCTGAGCTGGTTCTGTTAGAGAGGTGTGAAATTCATCTAGACTGATCATAGCAAAAATATTTTAGTCTCCTTTTCCAACTGCTATTAAAACTAACTTCTTTTGAATCTTTTGCAGGAACAGCTGCAGTAGCAATAGATGGGAGGAGAACCCTTAAATTTTACAAGCTGTTTTAAGTTCACTGAAGCTTTGAACTCTTTTAGGGTGACTGTGTTTGTCCTATTATAAAAGCTGTTCAGGATTTTGTCCTTTATTAGATTTTTGTATCATGCATTTTATTATATTTATATGTATTATGACTGTATTTCAATTAAAATCCCCTTCTTGAAAAATTAATATTCTAAAATTAAAATTATTAACTTTGTACTGTTAAGTGTTTCTAAATAAGACAGTTTTACTATATCACAGTAGGACCAGCTTATCATATCTTTTGCAGTGTATGAGCATACAAATATGCTTCTTTAGATGGTGTTTCTTTATTCCCCAAAGCTAAGAAAACAAAGTTGGAGGCTAGGTCTTGAAATCCTCATTTAGTATTTCAGGTAAAATCAGAACAGTAACATAGATAGCCCTGAGGTTGAATAGTAACTACCTAAAGATGCCTCAAGGGGAAGTTGCTATGACAATAGCTTCTGAACACAGTTGGGGAAAAAAAAAAAAAAAAAGAACCAAAAATATCCACCCCAAGCTACCACTTGCTTATCAGAAAAAAGTATGACAGGAGTTGAGGTCACCCTGAAATTAGAACCCCTGCACTAGAGCTTTCAGTAAAGCTCTAGCAAGGCTCTCATGAATCCAAGCCTCTCTGTGACCCCCAACATCTGTAGAAAGTGTGAGAAATATCCGCTCGCTCACAGCTGGAAAATAACGAGACAGCCAGGTAACCTACACAAAGGAACAGAACCAAGCCAGTCTAAGCAAAGAATAGCAAATCTCAATTCCATTCATAGACACCAAATCTGAGCATTTTTCTATGTGCTGCAATGGCATATTTTCCTATGCAGAAGCAGTACACGTGTGCTGTCCTACACCCGTTACTGAAGCAAGTCAACTTTCCATGTCTGGGCTCCACTAACATCTCCCCAGAGTGATATGCCTGGCATGCATCTCTCTGAACATGTGAGCTGTTAATTGCCACAGTGCAAGATTTCCCTTGGAGGAAAATTCCCATGGTGAAATTTGTCTGCAGAGGCTATTCTGTGCTACTTAAGAGACAGCTGTTAGAGCAGATGACAAAATCTGAACACAAATTGAGACAAGCATGGCTTTGATATGTGGAACTGCTCTTCTAGATATGCCAAGAGGTTTACATTACAGCATGGCTGCAGGGATGGAGTTCCTGTGGTACCTCCAGGCCTGCATTTGGCACACACAGTGCACACTAACTTGAGGAGGTGCAGCTGGGAGGAAGTGGCTGTTTGGATGTAAACCCTACACAACACATATGTTTTTTAATGAAGGTAAACTGTGTCACCAACAATAGCAGTTTATGAAGGTAAACAACGTGCTGACTTTGGGCACCCTCTGAACTAGGGACAGAGACTACAGGTTTAACAATGATGAGTATTATGTTTCACAGGGTGTCTGCAGGATGCCAGGAGACACTGTCAGAGATAACTGCTCTTCCAGTAAATTCCTCTGAAATCAGTTCAAGGGGATTCATACTAGATGCCCAAAATAAGAAGCAGCCCAAATGATTGGCCATTTCTAGATTTCTGGACTTTTATCATTACTGATTTGTGTATTTTCTATTTGGGTAAAACAAGGGCAACACATTTCTACTAGAAAGAATATAGAGTTGAGGCACTAGGCCATCAGCATGTTCCCTACAGGCAAGATCTTCTGTCTGCTTCAGCCATACAGAATTCAATTTAGTGATAATAAGCATAAAGATAGTAATACATTTTAGCTGACTGAGGAAAAAAATAAAATTGAAATGACATTATTCCAAGAAAGTGAACGTATCAAATTACAGCCTGTCTGCCTGCAAAATATAAACTTAGGTAGTTAGTCTACACCATGAAAGCCATTTATAATTATTAAGTTAGACCATGGTATTTTTTTTCATAAGAGCTATGCTTAATTTGAAATAAATTCTTTGTTGCAACACATCTTTCAGTTTGTATAGAGAAGTTCAAATTAAGCTGAACATAAAATTAGGATAAATATTTATATATTTTGAATATGTCACAAAATAATTAAAAATTATATTTAGCTACTGAAATGTTCTTTGCATGGCCATCATTTAAAGTAGTATAAAATGGCACTTGGTGAATATTCACCTCTGTACCAAGTACCTTCTAAGGAATGAAAAATTATTTATACATTTTTGGGAGAAAACATTAGCTATTATAATTTTTATAGATAGTTTGACAGCAAATTCGTTGTTCTATTAGTTTTACTAGTTCCATAGTTTTACTCAGCTAAAAGGACAGGTACTGATAAAGCAGAAGTTTTGAATATTGCCAAGAAGATACTATTTTCTTTTTCACCTAAGCAAAACATTAGGGGCTTGCTTGTAAAAGGTGTATTTTCCTGTGCTTCAGCTATGGAAACACTGTTTTGATTAACCATTTTTTACTATGGAGTTGAACCTTCTCTGTTAGTCTTTACTATGAAGCACACTGCATTTTGAATTAGAAAAAAATGCAGTGTTTTTAATATGTTTTGCACTTTCTTTTTATAAAAGGAAAAATTACACTCAAAAAAAAGCCAAACCAACCCCAGTTATCCATTGGCCAAGTTTTACAAGTTACATATTTTTTCTGCACTGAATACTTTTTACACTGAAGATTTTTTTCATAGAAACATGTCACCTCATGACGACCCCATTATGTTCTTGCAGGTTATATTTTTCATAGAAACATGTCACCTCATAACGACCCCATTATGTTCTTGCAGGTTA
>NW_008660687.1:0-556 GCF_000695815.1 Acanthisitta chloris
ACATGGTCAGGCCCAGTGCCCATCCCGGGTGGTGTCTCACCGGTGATGAAGGCTGGCAGCCCCCAGCCCAGCACGTGGTAGAATCGCATGGGCCCGCGGTCGACGTGCCGCGGCTCCGTGCGACGCCGGTACAGGTGCAGAGCCTCCAGCAGGGCCCAGCCCACCGCGCTCAGGTACAGGAACTGCAGCACGATGGCCACCACCGTGCATGCCAGCTGTGCCCAGACTGTCACTGTGTGCCCACCCAGACCACCCCGAACACACACACTGCACCCCTGCAGATCTGCCCCCTCCTCCTGGAAACCACGTCTCCCTTGATAGATCCCCTCCTGTTTCAAAGTCCCCACCCTTGAGACCCCTCTGATAACCCCATCCCTTTGATAACCCCATCCCTTTGATAATCCCATCCTTTTGATAAACCCATCCTTTTGATAACCCCATCCTTTTGATAATTCCATCCCTTTGATAACCCCATCCCTTTGATAATCCCATCCTTTTGATAAACCCATCCTTTTGATAACCCCATCCTTTTGATAACTCCATCCCTTTGATAACC
>NW_008660688.1:0-4575 GCF_000695815.1 Acanthisitta chloris
CAGGGCCGCGCTGACCTCTGCCGGGGCCCCGCGGCACTGCGAGCACAGCCGCAGCCTCCTCGCCTCGCCCCGAAGGGAAAACAGGCAGGGAAAATCAGGACCTGCTCCCAGCTCCTCCCAGCTCACTGCTGAACATCCAGTCTGGGAGGGAGGGCTGTCTGTGCCCCTCGCACCGCTCCACTCACAGCACTGGAACTGCTCAGGAGAATCACAGTGGTTGAGGTTGGCAAAGACCTTCAGAGCATCAAGTCCAACCATAAAGAGCAGTAAGTAGTTAAAAAATAAATCCATGCAGACACTGAACTCGGCAGCAGTGTGTCCTTCCCCTACAGCTTGTCCCCACCAGTGATGGAAATTCCACTGGCAGTGAGGGATTTACCCTAAACCACATCTGAACTCTTGGCTACAGCCCCAAGGGAGCCACTGGGCAGGGTGGGAGCTCCACCAGCTCTCCAGCCACACTGTGGTTTTACAGTGTCAATTTTCAGTTCACAGATCAGTCATTCCAAACTGAGATGGGAAGAGCATCTTTAACACACTGTTACCCAACCCACACCCAGGATGCAAAGCTCATGGTGAACCTTTCCATCTCCAGCTGTTTTTGCAAATAAGCAATTCAGGGCTCACTGTTAGGTGAGAAGTTGGGCAGCAGCACCTCCTGACCAGTGACACCAGTGGCACAGGACTAGAGGCCAGTGGCAGAGTGTGGCCCTGCCAGGGATAGGTGTGGGACAGTTCAGAGGTGACTCTCATCTCACCCCACACACACAGCTTGACCCAAGCACTGTGACTGTGCCCAGCAAATAGGAGTTAAATACTGAACAACAAGTTGTAACCAAAACTTTAATCCCAAGGATCTCACAAAAGACATTTTACAAGTGACATGAAAATTCTTGTACAGTAAAGAAATGTTTAATTCCTAAAGTTTACAATGTACCATTAGACACAACACATCCACTCCAGGTGTCAGTTCTGTGGAGTATTTGGTCAATTCAGAGGTTCTGGAATAGATGGTCAATCACAATTGGCTATTCAAGAAGTGCTCCAGTCATACCAAGTACAAAATTAACTGTACTATGGCTAAAAATTTGTATTCCATGTACTATATAAAGCAGTTCAGCTCCAGGTAATCTGCTGGAGCTGGAGGAAGCTGCAGCACTTCTCTCCCCTCCCTGCTGTGTGATCCCACCAGAACACACCACCCCAGCCCAGCAGCACTCTCCAGCTGCAGACACAGACTGCTCACCATTCCACACACACACCAACCACATCTAATGGTACATTGGAAAACCATTAATATTACAAATCATAGGATCTGCTCAGAAACCATATACAGATTCACATCTTTACATTTGCCACCTGTTACAAGATACAAGGAACAAAGCGAGTTCGACAGCTAAAACATTTTAAAAATGCACCAAAAGCTTTATGAAGTTTCGAAACAAAACAATGTTCTGTACATACTCCTCCTGGCCCTCAGGTCTCGTGACTTCCTGTACACAGCTCCTTCCCACAGTCCTATTTCCTCTCATTTGACCTGGAGCGACTGAGGAACAAGAGAGGAACAAGAGAGGTTGGGTTAGTGTCCAGGTGTCAAGAGCAGCACGTTCTCCTTTAAACCCTCCAGCCCAAACAGCAGAGATTTAACCATTTAACAATCCTGTTCATTTAAGGAGTTATTTCATGCTTCAAGGTGAAGAACCTCCGAAGATTCTAGATTCCCACAATCTTTTTCAGCATTACCAAGGCACAGAAAATCATTTCCCCATGTTTACTCAGCACACAAAGTCACTGGAGACTCTCCTTACCTGCGAGACCTGGAAAAGGAGCGAGAAGGCTTGTGGTTCCTCTCCCGTGAGAGTGATCTCTCTCTTCTTCTGTCTCTGGAGAGGGACCTGGTACAGATCACAACACCAACCATCAGAGCAAAGCTCCATCAGCCAACAAGGCTACCTCAGGAACTCCCCCCCAGCAGTGAAGGTTTCTAACTACTCAACCTGTTCAACCTTTGCTTCAGGTGAGAATAACCAGCTAGAGCCAAGAGCTCGAGCTGTGAACAGGCACCCAGAGCTCTGCAGCAGTTTGTCCCTGTCCAGACACTGCAAGTGAGTTAACATGGTGTGTCCATGTACACCTACACATCCCCCATGGATTCTGGAAGCTTCCCAGATCCTATCACAGCAGTGTGTGACAGCAGAATGTGCTCCCAGGCTCCACGTAGCTCACCCAGCAAATCCCATCTAATTACCACCCTGATTTATAGCTGGACTCAATCTCAAAGGTCTTTTCCCACCTAAGGGCTTCATAATTCTACACCCACAGGACCTGGTGGGGAGCAGCACATTAACACACAAACTTTGGGAAAAACTGGCAGCTGCAGAATGGAAATTACTTCCATCCTTAATATCCTCTCCAGTCTAACCCGGAATCTCAAACAGCTGTGAATTCCAGGCAAACACTATGGCAGAGGCAGAGCTGTTTCTCTTTTACCAAACTGCCCTGTGACTGGGGGCAGAGCTGCTCTGCGCTGCTCCTGTTAGAATCACAGTTATCATCCAGGTTGGAGGAGACCTCTAAGACCAGAGTCCAATCACTAACCTGCCACTCTGCTGTACACCCTACACCATATCCTCCAGCACCAGATCCAGACACCTCTTAAACACTTCCAGAGATGGTGACTGCACCACCTCCCTGGGCAATGTTCCAGTGCCTGAACACCCTCACAGGGAAAACATTTATCCTAATGTCTATCTGCCTCAGCCCTGGCTCAGCTCAAGGCCATTCCTCTACTCCTCTCCCTGCAGCCATGGCAGGAGAGACTCCCCCACCTCTCTCCAACCCTGTCAGGGAGTTGGAGAGAGCCATGACGTCACCCCTGAGCCTCTTTTCAAGGCTGAACAGACCCAACTCCCTCAGCCCTTCCTCACAGGACATGTTTTGCAGACCTTTATGTTCAAACCTCGGGGCTGGAGATGCCCCTGTGGTGAGGGATGGATTCCTACCTGCTGCGGCTCCGGGAGAAGCTTCTCCTTCGCGGTGATCTAGAACCAGAAAGGCAGATGTGAGGCACTTGATCCACTCTCTGAGCATTACTGGGGTGAGTGAGGCATTTCCCAACTTGTCAAACTCACTGTTGGGCCCAGGGAACGTGCCAAGAATAACTGGCATCCATCATCCAGTAAAAGGCATGGAAAGATTAGGCAGTAAAACCAAGCTCAGTGTGAACAGCACATTTCCAACCACGAATCACTTTTAACTAATTGCTCCAGAGCACAGTTGTCCAATGCAAACACTTTCCATTTCGACTAAATACACTGCCCAGAACACCACACCAAAGTCCCACAAGTGGTTCCATAAAAAAAAAAAACCAAAACCAACAACCAACCAAAAAATAGCACAGACCAAAATGTTTTGGAACCCATGCAAGGCAAAAAGGTTGTAACAAGACATAAGAGATACCAAGTGGGAGAAAAAAAAAAAGTGAAAATGCGCTCAGTGTCAATACTGCTAATGCCATTAAGTGCTACATTAGAACTGCATAGTTGTGATTTTTAATGCCATCAGAGTGTGTTTAGGCTATTTTCGTTTTTTTTAAAAAAAAAAGATTAAAAATTAAAAATATAACCTTAGCTCGGCCCAGTTCATCCCAAAAAAAGTCATTGTTTTAAGGTTTGAAAACTGTTAGTAAAACCATTTAAAGGTGATAGGATTTGTCTGGCAAGGAAAAAAAAAGCTACATTTGGTTAGAGCTTTATTAAAGAATTTAGTTTGGCATCTCACATGCAAATAATCCTGTTCGGTTTTTTTCGTCTTTTTTTTTGCTGTTATTCCCAGTGTAAGAGCTTCCATATCACCCTTAAAAGTTTTCTCAAGCAACATATGTACGTTACCACTCAATTATATGCACAGCCAGCCTTTGATTGAGAAAAGTAATTACTTATTAAGCCGCTTACTCCTTATTTTTAACCAGCAGTAAACTGTATAAGCAGGAAAAACTTACTAGTCTTTGGTTTCAACAAGCTAGAAATGGTGAGGTGAGGCTGCCGGACTGACTGCCAAGAAGAATTTGCTGAAAAGGTTTTGCCAGATGTTGCGTTGGATTTAGTTGGTTGGCGAAGGGGGTGTTGTGGATTTTTCCTGCTTTTTTGTTAGCCGAAGGCTGCTGCTGTAGTTGTTGTGAAGACACATTTGGTAAATAAACAGCTGAGCTGATTGGCCGGGAATGTGTGGGCGGTCGAGGTGGCTGCTGCCGATTTGGTTAAGGTTGGAGAGAAGGCTGAGAGAAAACAGCATGCTCGGGAACCAAAGGGCGGTGCAACCTGACGACTGGCCATGCCTGGGTCATGTGAAACGACACCAGCCAAGCTGCGTGGGGCGCGCTGGTCACATGACGCTGAAAGGGCTAGTTGACTGGCTAATGCAGACTCAGAGGGTGGTGAGAAGAGACATGATGGTGACTCTGTAACGGGTTCATTTTTATTAATAGATGGACCAAAAAAGCATAAAAAAAATGAAAAACAAGCCATCAGTACAACCATCTATTAGCTAATAAATACTCCTAGCGGGTTATTTTTT
>NW_008660689.1:0-4177 GCF_000695815.1 Acanthisitta chloris
GAGGAGAGGATCTCCTTTACTGACAAATAGGTATTGCTCTTTTCTTTGCAACACCAGCCATGTTTCATAAAGGCACCCTTTACATACTGTTAAAGAGTGTTTGAGGTAGTGAACATCCATCATCTCATTCAGACAGTCTTTTGACTAATTCAACAACCCTGTCTCCATTCTGATTTTTTTGAACAGGTGCACATCTCAGTCACTGTTCACTAGCAACACCTTCTCCAATAAATGTAAGTTCTCTTGTTTATTTTACAAGTGTCGTTAGAAGTGTCTGAGCCATTGAATGACCCTTTTTCCATTAACTTCAGCACTAAAAATACATGCAAGCCACACAACACAGGCAAAAATACTGTGCACTGCTCAATTAAAAAGAAAATGCTTCCATGTTATGCAATTGTTCCTCCACCAAAATAGGCTCAGTTTCATTCTTTCTCTTCCTTTTGATCACATTATGAAAACATTTTTCCAGTTTAGACAGCTTTTTTCCTTCTTCGTTATGTTAGTGTTTTCTTTTAGCTCAATTCTGCAGTGAGCAGACTGTGTGCACACACACATGCACATACACACACCCCCTCCTTTCTCAGGCTCTCTGCTTTCAGCAATAATTTGCACATAATGGAACAGCCAGAGGGGGGTTTGATCAATGACCTCTGTCTCGGAGATGCTGTTCCAAGGGAAACACATCTGCCAACATAAAGTATTGGAGCAATCATAGCTCAGTGAGCGCCGTAATAAGCAACTGTTACACTGGAGCCATCAGTCATGTTCAGTTACAGACCTGAAAGGATATGGCACCTCAGGGAGCAATGTCCTTCCATAAATTTGGGCAGCAATGAAGAATGATTTGCAATCAAGTAATAAAAGGCCTAAAAAAGGTCCACCACGCATACTAACATCCAATACAGCTGACAAAGAAAATAAAAAACCTTGGCATTGTTTGCTCGTTATGTAAACTACACAGCTGTCCAAGCAATTAAGATATGATTTTGGGAATTCTCTCGTAAAAATTTGCTAACAGCACTTCCACTTGTGAAAGTGACATTCTTCTTTATCAGTAAAGTGCATTTCATTAAAGTAATGCAATTTCATCTAGCTTAATAGTAGGAATTGCTTAACCTTATGGCTAGAGTACGTAAACAACATAAAATTAATGACACTCTGTGCATTGTGGGAATAGATTTGCATTAGTGACAGCATTGATCAAGTAATAGAGAAACTAACACACACTTCCAATTGTTAGTACTCTAGGGATTCCTGTTCACTATCTGCAAAGTCATATTTCTGGTCTTCTGCTTGCAAAACTGTTAGAAAAGATAAAATTCACAGTAAGATTTGCAATTTTTCAGTGCTAACACTAGTGAAACAAGCATGACAAAAAAGGCATAGGTCTGAGGAGTTCCATCTTTACAGGCAGGCTAAAAATACAAACAAAACAGAAGAGAGGTTCAAGAGTCTTTTAGAAGTGATGATTGAGTTTAAATGTGCAACAGCCCTATGATTCAAGAGGGTTTTTTCTTCCATTCCTTCAAACAAGAAAATTTCTAAGTGCTGCAGACACTACTTCATGTTCTGATATTTTCATGGCTCCAGTTATAGGAATGTTTATTCTGCTTTATCCACTTTATTATTTCTGCTTCTACCAATAATGGTATGGTTGTGTGTTTTTACACAGTATTGTGGGCAGGACAATTCTCTAGTATGTAAGATTTTTCACACGCCAAAGTCAAGCAAAATTTCTTCGGTGGTGAGATTTTGCAGGCACACACGACCCTGTAGGCATGCCCGCTGTTTGTTTTGTGTACTCTGAATCCTTTTCTTAACAGAAGGTGCTTTTCTCAGACCCCTCTTCATGCATAAGATTAAGAAACCTATGACTTCTTAGAGAGGTTTGGTGGTTTCCTGTAAAATCTCCCTTAGGCCAGCACAAGCATATGGAACCCAAGGAGTTGCCTCTGCTAAAACTGCTAAATCTTGATTGCTAGTATTTGCATAGTGCACTGAACACCCGCTTTCAGCTCCTCTTTATTCCAGAAGAACTACTTACTAAAACTTGTCTGAAATGCTCTCATATAGTGTATGAACAACAATCCTATCACAGAGATGATGGAAAGTAGGGAGGTGGGGAATGCTTTTAGGAGAGATCAGCAAGTCACCTCCAACAAGGAATGCTACTTCTTCTGGGGCTTTAATTTTGATTTGGTTTACACTTCTGCAGCTAATTGCTTCTTTTAGAGCTTTTAATTAAAAAGAAAAAAGCTAACTCTGCCTCTTTCTTCCAGATGAATAACATAAATGGAATTATTACCTGTAAATCTCCTTCACTTAATTAACTTCATGACTTAAAAAATGCCTCAGATTGCAGAGATTCCTACTAAAGCAACACACAGACAATAGACAAGCTGAGGAAAAAAAAGGTATTAGTCTCAAATCTCCTTAAGTAATTGCTGCTATTTAAAACAAGAGTGGGTGACACTTTCAGACAATGTTGGATAAGATTCTTTGTTCAAAGTGTCCTTTTCATATCAAACAGCGATTGGCCAGGTCCTTGATTATACTGACCTAGAGTGGAAAATCCAACAAAGAGCAAATTCCTCTTACTTAAGATGCACCACTATGTCATTCCAGATGGCAGGCCAGACACATTGCTGGATTAATGAGAGCAGAGCAGAATGAAAATATAAATCTCAAGCCTAAATGGCTAAATCAGAATAATTCCTAAACCTGTCAGCAGGACAATTTCTAGGTACAGAACAAGCAGGTCTCTGTACAAATGGTCTCCAAACCAAATAAGAAGGTGATTAAGATGATGCAATACACAAAATCCTAAAAGGTATTTGTTCCTAACCAGTTTACTGCTTTACTGCTTTACAGAGTAGGACTCCGGGATACTATAAGTAGTTAACAGGGTTAACTTATGACAGGAGATCTGGTCCCAAGTAATGCTAAACAGCTCCTGCAGAGTTCTAGAAGTCTGAGGCTCAGACTTACAAAATAAACCCTTTTACAAATGTTCAAAGAATTTTCCCCCTTTTTTACAAGTCAGACTACAGCTAGTTTTGGAAAGCTAGGCAAAGATCCCATTATCATTGTTTGTTATTATCCATCATGAAGTGTCCTTTAGAGAGGAAAATTACACTTCAGAATAAATCTGGACAAGAGACTACTGAGTCTTTCACAAATTATTTGCCCATTCTTAGAAGAATGGCAGTGGACATTATAAGCAGTGCCAAAGAGGTCTCCAGAAACTGTCAGTTTCTAGGGGTAGGTCCTGCAGTTGGTGTTCATTTCTAAATATGAAATTATTACATTGTTTTAGAATTTTTCTAGTTCTATCTCCTAGGGCTTACAAAAAGCATCAATACACCAAAGAAACCATCAGGGACAAAACCCCCATGGATTTAAACAGACACTTGTTCCCATGTACCAAGACAGAAAACATTTCTGAAGCTCTTCTGGAAAAGATGAGTAAATCAGAGGGCCACCATGTCTAATTTCTCTAATACTTTGATTTCATAGATCCTATTCTTCTATGATTTGAACTCAAAAAGGTCTCCTCTCCTCATGTGATTCTCTAGTTTCCAAGATTGTTTATTGCTTTTAACAAAGCAAAGCATATTTTTCTTAGAAGATGATCTACGAATTCTTACCTCAGTCATGAATGGAAACCTTCTAATCATTGAATCAACACAGTGGATCTGAGGGAGCAGGAGGTATATTTGAATGCTCTACTTTCTCCTCATTTTTTATAAGGTTTATTTGAATGACGTAATTATGTCCATCATTTAATGCTTTTTGATCTATACTTCCCCCAACAGAGTTCTGATTTCTTCAAATATTTATAACTTATTATTCCCCTCTCCTTGTTTATGTTTCAAACATCTTTTAGTAAAATTCAACACTGTTGTCATTTTATAGGTGAGGACACATGGTTCTTTTTGCACCACTGAGGCTCTTTGCAGCCCAGAGGACTCTACAGCTTATATAACACAAAGAATGAAACGTTCTGAATCTGGCCAAAATCAAGGTACCTCTTTTCTTTTAGGCTTGACAAACTATAAATACCTTGTGAGAGAATTTCATTCACGATTAGAGGACCAGCATATAACCTTATTGGGCCTTCGGACACTCATGGTTATTTGCACAATTTGAAAATACATCTACAATGTTTGAACCG
>NW_008660689.1:4211-8940 GCF_000695815.1 Acanthisitta chloris
AGTGTTCAATTTAGCTCCACGTATAATTTGTCCTGATTAGGTTCGCACTTATCTCAGTGATAATCAGCCTCAACACTAGCTTCAAACTCAAGAAAGCAAATATTAGACTCTTTAATGTCCAATACTTTGCATCAGAACTATGAAGATGTCGCCTCACCTAATACAACATAACTATCATGAAATGGAAATCAATTAACAAATATATTCTTTTTGTTCCTCTTCCCTTCCCTCCAGCACTTACCATACAATCTAACATATGCTGAATGGTTAAGGTAGAAAAACACGTGAAAAACATGCTGTTCACATACGTTTGTGTCACAACAGAGAGCCTATTGTCTCAACTCTATTTTCCTTATGGATAAGACTAAGGGAAGCTGCCATATAATGGAAGATGCTGAAAACTCCTGAATAGAGAATATCTGCTTCACATGAGACAGTGAGTAAGCAAGGTTACGTTAATTTAAAATGTTGAGTAGAATAGATCCTAGGCCCACTGGAGACATAGCCATTCTGCTTTGTCCAGGAGAACCTATAAAGTCTCTCATGTCTAAAGTTGCCATACCTTATCTTTGTCATTCATTTCATTTGAACATAAGACCAATAACGGCTATACTTAATGATAGTCTAAGGATATGTCATCTATAAATCTGATACTTTAATTTAATTTGAAACAGGGAATAGTTTCCATTCCATCCATCTTCCCATTACCACAACCTTTCTACTGCTTTAAAATATTTTAAGGATATAAAAAGTGTTTACACTAGACATTTGGCAACTAGCGAAGTTACTGCTCATTCCAAGTGACTTCATAACTTTATATTCATTGACAGCAAATATCTATTCTTTCATAAGCATATGCTACCAATTTCATTAATATTGAACTGCAATTAAAAGCTTTCTCTTCCTTTTCTTCAACAATATTAGTTACATAATTTGGGCCAGACTCATACAAACTTGAGGGCTTCCATGAATAAAAAGAAAAAAAAAGCCATCAACAAGCAATGTTTGACATTATTTTCTGGCTTTCAAATAACAAGGTTGATCAAAACAAAATAAAAACCAACCCACAATTAATACATCAGAGAGCTCTTCCAGGCTTTTATAGCATTACAGGACTTTTCAGCTATAAAGAAACATATTGAATCTTTAGAGCACAGCCCATTCTTCACTGCTTCAGTTGTCTTCCTTTGTTTACAAGTCCCTGCCATCCTTCTCTGTGAATTGAATGCTAAACTGTCTCTGGAGAGACGTTATATTGCTTACAGAATGCCTCAGCAGATGGTGCTTCCTGTTGCAACAGAAGGCTGTGATTACACCTGAACTCTTCAAGAACTCTAACTTACACAGAAAAATAAGATAAATGAAAGTCTTACAGCTCTATCCATTTCCTCCTCTGTTCTTCCACCTTCAGAAAAAAAAAAATAATAATTAACATCTAGATTTGGAAACTGCTAAAATTTTACCAGAATAGTTTGTTCCAATCTCCATTTCTGACATTTGGTCATTCCATACATTGTTATAGCACTGCTTATTATTGTTATAAAGTAGAATAACCCTTCACCAGGAAGAGTCCATAAACACAACATGAAGCACCACGAACACCATCTGGATTCAAAAGTTCAGTGTTCTATAGCAGTTTGCTACTGAATGTGAAATGGACCCTTTTAAAGAAGATCTATGAATTCTTTGCAGAAGAGCATTCATCCCATCTATTCCCCTGATCTATTAGTTTCTGTAAAATGTAAGAAACCCGTAAGCTAATTTTAGGACCATATAGTTTAAAACCAAGAACCATAGCATTATCATAGGCAGTTAAATATGTATGTATTTGCTTAATATTGCAGATAGACAACTACCATTGAAAGGTATCCATCTGAAATTAGGAATTCCTTGTGAATTGCTTTCCACTCTCTTTATATCCCAAATGTGTTCTGCATGGTTTCTACAGAAAGCCTGCATAGCTCGTATGGACAAGGCAGGACAGAAAGGGGTCAGTATTACTCTCTGCGTGTATTAGTCTTGCAAATTAATGTTTTATGTCTAGGAGAGAAAGGTCGTTGTCTCTTGCATGGCTGCATTGTGCTCTGACTGCCTCTGCTATTTTGAGTTTTTCTGCGAGCTTTCAGGCCTCATGCAGGTTCAAATCAAAACCAGGGCTAAGTTTGTTTATAGAGTTCCAGGTGGCCGGAGACCTCTTGCAATCTTTCAAAACAGACAGATGAGAATAAGTCCAGGTCCTTCGCTAAAAGGGTTTTATGGATCTACCCACATCTTAGTGCTTGTTCACTGAAGCTGGAAAAGCTGAATCCATCTGGTTCTTGCAGATAAATGACAATATTTCCACCATAAATGGTTCTTCATCACAGAAGGCCATCTCCTAGATTGAAATAAATGCAAAGCTAGACATGGGTCTAAGTTTAGCAACTTTTAACCACCCCTCAACTTTCATATAGACAATTCAACTGTTTCATTGCAAACCTTAACAGAATTAAGTCATCGCTGGTTTTGGTGAAATTTCAAAAGTCTCACTGTACAAAACCATTTTTAAAAGTTACTGGTTAAAAAAAAATCTCTTCAGAATCTTGCAGGTTTCAGCACTTATTAACTTCTTACATTTTTGAATGGCCATGTTTTCCCCAAAAAGTAAGTGGTGACAGGTCTGAATAGCATCAGGTAATGATCAAGTTCATTTCTTTAGGTGAGAAAAAAAACCCCTTACTTTATAAGGAGATTGTCAGTAAAAGATATCTCTTCTTGCCTTCCCTTGAATTCTCAGAATACATCTATACAGTGTAACAGGGTGGAACGTGAAGGTACCAAGTAATAGTGTCACTGCAGTGGTTCACACCAGTTTACCAAGCTCTAACCAGACTAACACACATGATATCTGTCTTGGCTCTCCTGCTTACACAGCGTGCCTTTCTCCTGGTCTCTGCATCCACGTTCCCTCATGCTCTTTATAAATGCACTCTCTCCCCACCAGCACAGCCTGGGGGAGAAGGGTTTTTTCAGACCCTTCTGTTCAGTGTCACATTTCATACTAACTCAAGTGGATCCCTTCATATGAATCACAAATAAAAAGAATTGATGTGTACTGACTGATCATTTAATAATTAGTACAGCACTCAGTCATTATTTACTATGAGCCTAATAGGCAATCTAACAAGAGGCCTCAATAAAAGTTGGGGGAAATAAGTAAAACTCAGTTCAGATAACATTATTTTTAAAAATCAATACTAATCCTTGGTTTAGTTAACTAGATTAATTTCTTTTAGATAACAGTGTTGATATGGATCCACCTTGCTGTACGAATACTTAAATATGATGGGCAAGTATAGGAATTGGACAGGGCTAGCATTTTTGTTAGAACACAAAAACAAGAATTAACTCACAATGATTAGGTCAAGTGTCCCCAAGGGCTGTGAAGCACTCTTAAACACATGAGAACAGACGGCAACCTTTTCACTCACACTAATGATACAGGGTTCAAACCTGGTGGTTGCCTCCCATTCCTTCACTTTTTTCCTGTACACCTGTAGCAATGGCAAATCTTGTCACCTCTCAGCTATGATGTTTTAAAACCCACTTCACCAGTCATCCTCTAATTGTGGTGGAATTGAAAAAACCAAAGGCCAAGCACCTCACCTCAGTTTCTTCTGTTATTACTAAGATAATGTATTGGCGATTCTGTAAATTTCTTACATCATGCAATTTAAATCCTTCTATGCTTCCTTCACTGCCTCTCATTATTGATACATGCTCATCTGCTCATATATAATTTAATCTTCCTCATATTTTCCTACTGTTTTCCTACAGTTACTCATCTCTTGTTGCCAATTAAATAATTTCCTCTCTCTCACATGCCTATAGATTTCCTCTCATGTCTCTCCTCAGCTATCCCTAAGTTATCTATATTTCTGTATTAAATTTTCTATTTAAAGGGAAAAAACCCAAAAATGAAACAAAACAAAACAAAAACCTACTTCTTATGTAATGGAAGAAAAAGAAAAAATAACAAAATTAAAAACTGCTTAGTCACTGTCACCTTTATCTTTACCCTTCTTGTTTGTTGATGAGTATAGATGGCTCGGTGACTGCAGAAAACAGAATTGATGGCATTTTAGTTTGGAAGGTAAGGCTTGAACTCCAGCACACTAAAAAGTGGTGGCTGTGTACTCAGCCATCATGCCCAGTGCAGGATTAGCATAGTTAAAGTTCTTGCAAAGCAGGCAAGACAGCTTTAGCAAGCCAAAAATCTACTCCTAGGCCAATATCATTTTTTCACGCTGCTGAAAATGCATAGTCACAGCTGACTTGCCTTGAATATCAGACAAAACCATTTCCTTCTTTCCCCTAAGACTAGTTCAGAAATCTTCTCTAGTATTTAAAGTTCTCCAGTATTTAATTTCACACATTTTTTAATATTACTATGGAAAGTAATAATTCCTGTGGCTCTCTCTAGCTTCTGGACAGAAATTTGAGCCCTGACACCTGCCCTGAGAACATACCAATTCCACTGTCACCATCAGCTTTTTTCTGAGTGGATTTTTTTCTATGACAGAGCTTTCAAATTCTAAGAAAATAGGCTTAAATCCTTCAGACTCATATAAATGCCTTACTCTGTTTGCCAAAGTTACAAAATTGTACTTATTGTATGTAGTCTACCTGGACTTCAGCAAAGCCTTTGACACTGTCTACCATGGCATACTCCTGAAAAAGCTGTTAGCCC
>NW_008660690.1:0-4443 GCF_000695815.1 Acanthisitta chloris
TATATGTAGATACACATCCTGAGAATTCTTTGCCTTCCTAGAGCTTGATTATTATCTTCACACTGCTGTTTAAGAATCAGTCTTGCAATTCTGTGCCTGCCCTGTGAAATGTAAACCTCCTTAGAGGTGTTTGCACTCTGGTTCCCATCCTACTCTGTCGATCCTGACCTCTTTTCTGTCAGAGAAAAGAGAAATGGAAGCTTTTCACTTGATGCTATACACATGCAATTATTATTGTTTTTAATCCCTGCATTCTCTCAGCTGGTTCTTGAGATCTGAACTGAAGGGAAATTGTAGAATCATAGTATGGTTTGGGTTAGAAGGGACCTTAAAGACCATCTACTTCCAACTCCCCTGCCATGGGCAGGGAACACCTTCCCTTAGCCCAGGTTGCTCCAAGCCCCATCCAACCTGGTCTTGGAACACTTCCAGAGATGGAGCAGCCACAGGTTCTCTGGGCAACCTGTGCCAGTGTCTCACCACCCTCACCTCACAGGGATTTTTTTCCTAGTACCTAATCTCTGTCAGTTTGAATCCATTCCCCCTTCTCCTGTCACTGCATGCTCTCTTAAATAGTCTCTTCTATTCCATGCTGTTCCAGCTCTTGTGATACAACTCCAGTATAACCTATTTTGCATGAGTTAGAAGCCTGGATATCCATTATCATCAGGTCTCAGCCATCATTAATATCAGATTGTATTTTTTTCCTAGTACCTAATCTCTGTCAGTTTGAATCCATTCCCCCTTCTCCTGTCACTGCATGCTCTCTTAAATAGTCTCTTCTATTCCATGCTGTTCCAGCTCTTGTGATACAACTCCAGTATAACCTATTTTGCATGAGTTAGAAGCCTGGATATCCATTATCATCAGGTCTCAGCCATCATTAATATCAGATTGTTGATGAGAAAGCAGAGTTTGATATTTATTTTAAAGCATGCCTAAGATATTTCTCTTCATTTCAGTCTTTCCAGTCTGGTTTTAACTGGGAAGGTGATAACCATGTGGAGATTCCAAGAATCTACTAATGCTAAGGACCTCAGGGCATATTTGTTACCTAACAAAAGGTGAATTATATTTCATTTGTAGATGTCATGTACCTCCTATAGGATCAGTGGAAGTGCTCAGTACAGGGAATCTGAAATCAGTATTGTGCAAATACCACTCCTTCTTCCCTGAGGTGCTGACAGTTTGGGCAAGACTTGCATTGTTCCCCACAGTAGGAATGTTAGCATTGAGGGAGCAAACCAGCCTATTCCTGCTCAATTCATTCAGTAAACCACTGCCAGAAAAACTAAAGAATCACTCCCAAATTTCTTGGTTTCCATTTCAATATGGATCGAAAGCTGGTAGTAGATAAAATGGTATGAAAGCTCTCAGTGTTTTAGTGACACTGTCACCAAAGTCTTAAGCCATTTTTACGTAACCACATAAAAAGGGCACACATGCATGCACAAACACATGCAAATACAGATGTAGTGTGCTTTGTCATCCACAAAATGATGACAAGTGATGCTGAAAACATGCTACCACACTGTGCTTTCCAGCACTAGGTAAGCTTGTTGAATTAGTTTGGTGGTTGGTTTTTTATTCTCTTGAGTATTGCAAGTGTCAGAGTTTAAAGATGTTTAGTTCAACTCAATTTGTTGGGAGGGTGTTGTGTTTGCATTTTAGTACCACTGCTGATAAATATTCTCCTGTGTCCATAGTGCTCATGATTCGCTTTGTGGTGGAAAGGAAGAAAAAGTTACATGGCTTTAGTGATATTTTTGCTGTACCATCACAACTTCAAGAAAACTATGTGTCTCAATGGCAAATATAAACTCCTCTCTGCATCAGAGAGCTATTTCAGTGCTGCATTTGCTCTGCTGCTGCATAATTATATACTGTTTGCCATCAGTGCCACTCTGAGTTACTGAAATTCTGACTACTTGGTGAAGAAACTAATCCAGATAGGAATTCAGGATTAAGGATTAGGCTAAATGTTCTGGGTCTTACAGAAAAAAGCGTATTTTCCAATTTTTAGAGTATGAGGAAGCATTTTTGATCATAGAACTCTTTGTTAGACTTCTGAAGAACCGTTTTTCTTACTACTACTTTTATGTTAGCAGTGATAGGCGATTAGGAAAATGAGCAAGTAGGAGCAAGTATAGCAGAAGAGCACAAGGCAGGAGAAGCTGGAGGAGCTCAGCTCAGGCATTCAGAACATGGGCAACACCAGGAAAATCTTTGATCCTTTGTCTTCAACACTTCCCCCTCCCTTTCCCTAGTTTCTGAGGAGAAGGACAGTTGCTGATTTTTTTGATTTTTTTTTAAAGAATCTCCTGCTGAGATAATTTTTTTCCCTCCTCTTGGTGCTAGGCATAAACTATGCTTCTTTCTATCTTCAGCTTCCCATCTGTTAGCAGAAAGTGATGCGTCTGAAGAAAACTGCTTTGGAAAGTAGGGTAGCTTCCCTCACGAGGAGGTGCTGTGAAGGCTTGACAAGTTCATTGTGACCATTTGCCTTCTTTGTCCTCATTGTTAATAATCAGCAAATGGCTTGTTTTGAACTTGTGCAAAATATTTGTCTAGCTTGAAAGATTAAATTCTTTTAATTCCCTTTTCTGGGCTTAAAATAAATTTAGTTTGTTGGGTTTTCTGTTGAATATGTATGATTTCTTGCTGAGTTTCCAAAAAGAAAAGAATCTCATAAGGAGATATGTTGAAGAGGTGATTCATTCCCGAAACCTAGATTCCTTCTCCCGACTCAGTTGATGCTTCTGAGTGGGGGTAGGAAAAGGGAAAATGCAAAATGAGAAGCTGAAATGACTGAGGAGGAGCTGCAAAGATTTGGCAGTTGTTACCCTCAGAAACATTCAGATCAAATCTGTTGGTGTGTCTTTGCATTCATCTTTTTTTTACCCACACTTCAATAATTCTTGAATCCTTAGGCTAGTTTTTGTCTATTTGGCAGGCAGGTAGAGACAGAAAGACACAGAGTTCCTGCCAGCAGGGAAAGCAGATGACCAGGCTGAGGGGGAAAAAAAGCCCTGAGAAAAAGACTGATGATCCCTGTTGAATACCAAAAAGCTGCTTGGGAGTAAGATCTTATGAAATGTCACTAATTTGCGAAGAAAGCTCCATTTTAGTCTTGCATACTGTTAGGCAGCAGAGAAGCAAGCAAGGCTTCATTAGCTCAGCTAGTCACAGAGGTGTCCTCTTGATTTCTTCCTCCCTTAGCTGTATAACCATTGTACATTTATGGGTTCTTCTATGTGCCTTGTCTGTACTGGCATTCTTCTTTGGCTGAACCTTTAACTTAGCTTGACTTAATTTATTTGAGCTCTTGCTGCTGTTGCAGCAGTTTGCAGTACTGTGTATCCAAAGGAGCAAGAAAGGCTGTAGCTTTCCTAACAATTAGACAATGATTTTGGCAGGATTGGAAATCAGAATTTTATTTCTTTTTGCATTAAAAGCCTGGATCTTGTCTTGTATTTTCATGTATCTTTCCTTATTCCAGATCTCCTATTATCTTATCCCTGGGTTATAGAGTACACACTATAATTGCCAAAGTTTGTTTTCTGTACAGAGCTGGGTTTCTTTAATAATTCTAACATTACTTTTGTCTATCAGGGAAGAACTTATGCTAGTTCTGTACTTTCTACTTAATGCTTTTCAATACTAATGAGAAAATGTAAGGCCTTGTCATTTTTTATTACTTAAACACAGATATTTAATAACTCTTTTAACAGACCCGATTTGATTTCTTTTTGTATTTAGAATTGATTAACACCAACACATGGCTTAATAAAAAAAGCTTAGGCTTTTATTTATAGATTAATTATTTTTCATTAATTAAAGAGACAGAAATCTATGGGTTTGTATTCACATTCTGACGCACTGGTGACAGCTCTGTATTGTCCATGTTTGGCCTGGGCTCTTCTTTTTCTCCATTTATGCCATTATTTTATTAATTACAGGATGGTATTGCCTGAATTCCTCTTCTATCTGTTAAATTTATGCCCAGTTTCCTACTTGTTGGTATCTTTTGACATCCCAGACATTTTCCAAACTGCAGGATGTCATGGAGTTTCTAAGTTGGCCATTGGGTTTGCATGTGAGATATGTCTATTGTTTGACAAGCTGATGTTCATCTTTCATGTTGTTCCATCTTCAGTTTCTTAAACTTTGCTTTCCATATTCTGGTTTATTGTTTTGTCATGATGTCTAATGAACATGTAAAGGGTTGCCGAAAATAATTCCGAGTTTTCTATTCAGCTTTTTTAGGGAATCAGATGCCAAGAAGGCGTCTTCTTGATTTTTTTTTAATTTTGCTTGAATTTTAATCCTATTTAGCAGTTCTCTTACAAGAACTGCTAAGACATGGTGGTGATTGCAGAGAAGCTTTAGACATTTTGTAAGTATCTCTCTTGATTAAGTTCATAGAATCATAGAATCAACAGG
>NW_008660691.1:0-514 GCF_000695815.1 Acanthisitta chloris
CACAGAGGGAACCCCACTGCCCTGCCCAGGCCGTGGCATGAGGGGTTTGAGCAGAACTGCCTGGCACTGTCCCCTCCTGCCCCAGCAGGAGCAGAGACCTCACCAGTGGCACCAGTGCCAGGCCGGAGGGCCGAGCCCAGGGCCAGGAGCTCCATCCCTGCCCTGGCTGAGGGACCTGAGCAGGCTCTGGAGCACCTGAGCCACCCTGAGCTCTCCAGGGCAGAGAACCAGAGAACTCCAGAACGAACCCAAGGGCAGAGCCAGCCCTGACCTCACCCAGGAGCACCCCAGACTCTGTGTCCCTCCCAGAGCCACGTCAGGGGACACCGACCCTGTGCTGGCAGGTCCACCAGGGCACCAAGCCGTGGGGGGACTGCACCCACACACAGGTTTGGGTGCAAAGAGCCCAAATTTGGGTCTGGGTGAGACCTCAGCAAGCAGGGAATGATGTGGGGGAGCACAGACTCCGTGTCCCCCCAAACCTCCAGTGAGCATGGAAGCAGGAGCTTCCCAG
>NW_008660692.1:0-501 GCF_000695815.1 Acanthisitta chloris
GGGGGAAAAAAATAGGGATAACCAAGATAAAATTTCAATTTCATCCCAATTTTTTGCCAGAAAAAAAAAAAAATCATCATTTTGAATCCAATTTTTGGAGTTTTAAACTGATTTTTTTTTTGGAGTAAATTTTTTTTTTTTTTTGGGAATAATTTTAGGAATATTGAAGGATATCCTAGAGGAAAGGGAAGAGTGAAAAATCCTTCCCAAATTTTTCTAGGATTCCTTTGTTACCTAGATCTTGACCTAGTTATGGATTTGATCTCCTTCTTCTCTTCCTCAATTTTTTTTTCTTCCAAAGATTTAGAATCTTGAAGATTTTCGTCGCCTTCGTCGTCGGATTTAATTTCGGAACTTCCCGAGGAAACACTTTGACCTTGGAGTCCTGTTGGAATTCCTGGAATTTTTTTTTAAAAAAAAAAAAAAAAAAGGAAAATTGGGATGAGTTGGAGAGAAATTCATGGATGGATTAAATTATTTCAGGTTGAAATTTCATCTAAA
>NW_008660693.1:0-8433 GCF_000695815.1 Acanthisitta chloris
CAGCTCTCAGCCACCAGGTATTTAATGCCTCGGAGCTCTCCTGTCCCTGTCCTGCCGGCTCTGTTTGCAGCCTGCTGCTGCTCCCCGCTCGGCTTCTCTGAGACTTCGCCTCTGCCCTTGGTGTAGCACCGTAGTGATACTTTGAGCAGAGTTGTAGCACCGTAGTGATACTTTGGGGCCGAGCAAATTATCTTAGAGGAACATAGCTCTTAAATGTTAATTTCTAGTTAGACATTTGCAGCCTATTCTAGGCAAAAACGCAAATTTTGAGCTTTCATCTCCTACCTGCCATATCACTCAAAATTTTGGCATGGTAAGTCAAGCCCAATTGGATGTGGAAAATCCAATGCAAAATGAGATAAAAGAGTTTTCTTACATCATGGTTAGTACCACTGGCAAGGAGTTAAATTACTTCTTCAGCATCGTGGCTTCTCTGTGCCCTGATAGGAAACTTAAAAAAATAGAAGGTGCTGACAGCAGATAAGTCACCTAGTTGCTGCTCTGCATTAGGTGTAAAGCCTGGGGAAACTGGAGGAAGGGAATGCACACCTGGACTTTTAGGCTTGGATTGCAACTCATCCCTCCTCCCAATGCAGTGTGCTGGAGGAAGTGTGGCAAACCTAGACTGAGTCCTGCAACTGATTTAATATGACTCAGTGCACAAGATTATGAGCACTAAGAGTGCTCAGCCTTTGGGACAGATTCTGGGGAATTAAGAGATTCTTCATCCTGTATTGTGTGGCAATTAGACCTGATTTAGGCAATGCTGTATCTCAGACAAAATCCACAGGGCATAGTTTTGCTCTGGATTCTTATCAGAATGTGGAATTTTCCCTCTGTTTTCTCCAGCAGCAGGGCTGGGAGCTAACCTGTTCCTGGCTCTGCAAGGTGAGATCAAGAGGGGCCAGTCCTGCCCATGCCAAGAGATACATCTTCTCTCCCTCTTCCCTCCACCCCTGTTTCTGGGGATGTATGCTGTAGTCAGAGGCAAGTGCTGTGACTGCCTGCAGTATGGAGGTGATGATGTGTACATAAGAAATGCAAGGCTTGCTAAATGGACGTCCACTGCTTGCTGATGTGCAATTAAAAGATTCCCTTCTTGCCTTGCACTCTGAAGGAATGCGTGTTGCTTTACAATGCCAGGTATATACCACAGCATCAAACGTGGCTGGATGCTGTTTGCACATTGGCCATGCAGTGAGCCAGCAGCATTCTCCCCTGTTTGCAGCAGCCTCCCTGGAGGGAGAGCAGGCTGCTTAGAAGGTCAGGGGGGTACCTGTGCATCACAGGCGTGAAAAGCTGCCCTCTTTCTGCCCTGAGGCACAAACCTGCTTTCACTTTGTGAAGCAGAGCGGAAAAGCTGGGGTCCAACAGTGGTAGGTATTCCTGAGTGCAGGATGAAGGTGGCATGTGGGTATAAGAAATCCAGTTTGCTTCTCAAGGTGAGCAGGTGAGGTTTGGATAGGAAAGTAATGGGAATGCTAAATGTTTGCTACTAACGCTTACTAAGATGACAGCAAATCTCATCTATATTAGTGTTCAGCTTTTGAGACTAGATTAAATCTTGCTTTAATAAAGAGGTAGAAAGCCTAGAAGTAGCTTTTTAATCTTCAACTGGAAAATACAATTCTGAAATCCATTCTCATAGGAATGAAATAATCAAACAGAGTAATAACTGATGTTAAACCTACTTTGAATGTTATTTAAAATATTTCTCAGATGGAAGCAAAAGTTGATAGGATGGTGTCAGGTTCACATGGACATCTGCTTTGCTTATGCAGTTTCCACATGAGCAAGAGAGGTTGATCAACGTGTTTTCTGGTTATATGATTGTTTAGGAATTATCAAGAGTCATTATGTGATTCTTAAATACTTCCATTTGCTATTTGTTCCAACATAAGGCTGTTGGAACTGTATCAATGTTATTTTATAAGCAGAGCTCTAACCATGAGGACTATACCTCAATGGGTATCCAGTGCCCTGCATCTTCAGAAATCTTGAGCGTTGGAGAGAAAAGAACTGTTGGTCGGTCTTTCAACTCGTACTGCAGGGCTGTTCCTCTTGGCACATTTGTGATCTCCCCTGGTCAGTCTGTCCCTGATACAGTGTATATATGTATCCTGTTGTTGCCCACACTGTAATGCTCTCCTGTTGTTCCCAAATGTTACATTTTCTTTATCATTCCCTTGTTTTCCATCTCTTTTTCCCATTTGTATAATGCATCTGCTGTGTCTGTTGTTTTCCACTTCTAATTTAATACCACCAGTGAATTTCTGTCTCTCTGCAGATCTTTACAAAGAGGCTATGTGGGACTGCTTGTAAAAGAAAGTGCTGCATTCCCAAGATAGGTTACAGACTGGTGTGTATCAGTCCTCTTTGTTTTGCAACTTTTAACCTTGTTTAGTTCTTTAGCAGATGCAAAATGATCTCTGGATCTCTTGTTTGCCACTTCAGTGTGAGAATACAAGAACACAAATGCAAGAGTTGCAGGACTTGAAAGTATCTGTTCAGCCCTAGGGAAGGGCAGTTTGCCATGTACACAAAACAAAGAAAACCAAATGAACAAAATCCCAGCCCAGCCACAAAACTAGTCTGTCCCCAGCTCGTGGGCAGGTGAGGGAAGCCCTTTTCTCCTTCTCACCCTTGGTACAGTCTGTTTCAACACAGCATTATGCTCCGTGGCTGGAGAGACAGTGGGAATGGATGTGTGCCTGAAATAGCACCACAGTGAAAGGCTGAGCTGGCACACCTGTGGTGTAAGGTTAGAGGAGTTCTGTGCCTGTGAGAAGCCAGGGCTCACGTGGTTGCTTTAATCCAGCACAAATCTCTGTGGCTGATGCTGCCAAAAGGAGCATTTGTGTGCTGTGGTGGGTGGCAGAGTTGGATGAGGGAACAAATCCAACTGCGAGCGCTGCGTTGCCTCATCAGGCCGACCTGAATGCCAGTATTGACACAAAGGAGGGAGTTGTTGGGGCAGGAAGGGAAGATGGGGTGACACAGACTGAGCAATGTCACCACAGGGTCAGTGGAGACTGAGGCTCTTGGTGCACGAGTCTCTCCCCAGTGCCTGGTTTTACGATGTGGATGGCACTGCTGTGCCTGTGAGGTCTGTATGTGCTAGCTGATGCCCAGTAACTCTGTGCCCAGGTGTTAAAGAAGCATTGGACTGATGGACCCACCCCTTGCTTGTGCTCCCTGCTGGAGGGTTTCAGTAGGAAAGCTCTTGTTCTCGGCCCTGTGTTACACTGGGGGCAATGGGTTTGTGGTTTTGGCTCTGACTGGGTTAAAGGATGGCCTTGGGCAGCAGCAGGGTTTCTGAAAGCCCCTGCAGGCTGCATCTCCTGGCACAGGCTCCCTGCACCCTTGGTCCTCCTTGGCTGCAGTGCAGGAGGCAGCCAGCATTGCCCGGATGGTAGTTTTAACTCTTTGTTACTTAAAATTCAGACAGTGTCCAAGCAACACAGCAGTAAGTGAACCACTGGCCCCTTTGTACAGAGTCACATCCCTCATGTTGCCCCTGCTACCAGTGTTAATAATGTTGTGCTCAATTTGCCAAGCACAGACTGGGAATTGGGAAGTGTAAAACGTGCCTCAAGGGGCTGGTAGCAGCAGTGAGTGTTTGAACCTGGATAATACCCAGTGGTGCTGCATGAACTTGTTGTCAGGTAACTCTGAATAGACAGTGTTTAGCCTCGGTCAACAGCAGGACTGTAAACCGAAGCAAATAGCTTGGTCCTGATTACTCTTTCTAGAGGGGATGATGCAGAAGGAAATTGAATTAAAAATTAACTTTGAAATGAGCTCAAACCTTTTTACCAACCACTTAGAACTTTAAAACGTCTGACGTTAACAAAAGAACCTATTTAAAATAATAGCAAACTGCCATCTGCTGGTAAAGAAGTAATGCACATAATGAACACACAGACTTTGGGAGTGATAATTCTTTTGTATTTGACATGCTACAGTCAAATATGTACATGACATGGAAGCTGCATATATTTATTTTACTGGTGGTTTTCATCTCCATTTGCATTTTCATATAGAATATGCTAAACAGATGTCTATAACATAACTAACTTTAACGACAAGCGCAGAACACTAGACAATAAGAATAAAGAATGAGGACTAATAAAAGCAGATGAGCGATCAGGATGGTGACAGCCTCCAAATGTGTCCTATTTACATTGCTAATAATGAATCACAAGCACTTCCTTTTTTTGTTCTCCCCCCACCCCCCTTAGACCCTCCATATGACCAGAATTGTAGCACTGAGAAACATTTCCTGGCATCTTCAATTTGATTTTTGTGTGTGTGTGGTTCCTTATGCAAGCTTGTAAATAGGAACTGGGTCTTTAATTGTTCCTGATTTAAGTAGGTCATCTTCACCAATACACAAATCTCTTGTCTTCTTGTAAGCCAGGTCAGCTATTGAAAGGATATGGAAAATACTTGCTACATGAATATGACCAGAGGAAATAATTTCACAAAGGACCACTCCCAAATTATATGGCATTACACAACCAGTTTCTGTAAATCACAAGTATGATGAGTACACCACAGGGGAAAGACGATCAGATTTCATGTTTGTTTAGTGTGTACCAAGTAGGTGTGCTGAGCATGACTGTGTCCCTCAGGTGCTGCTGCACTATAAATAGTGGTATTAGCGTGAATTACTTTCAATGCAAACATCAGGCCACTTGCCCTTTTCATATGCATGCAGTTTTCTTTTATGATTGTGGTTATTCCAAACATAGCCCATTGTTTTAGCAAACTGATCTTCTCTGAGGAAATGTTTAAAATGGGCAAAGGAAAAATAGGTCAGTTCATCCTTTTAAATCAGAGAGAAGTGTGTATTTGTAATATTTCCCAGGTTTATTTCCTTGGAGCAGGTCTGGCAGGTATGAGAGGAAGTTAAAGATTTATTTTTGGTGCAATGTACCAGATGTCACACCTGCTCTTCTGAGACAGTTGCTTTTATCTCCAGCAGTACCTGCTCTAGTAGCAATGAAAAAGTGACTTGAATCCCATTTAAAGCATGTAGTGTGCACTGTTCGCGTGCCACTAAAGGAAAAGGAAAGCTTGTTTGGGAGACTCCAGGCAGAGTCTTTATGCGTCATCGTAAAGCAAACATGTTTGCATCCCTCTCAGCAGTGTTTTTGCCTCTTTGAAGATGTGATGAATTAATGTGCCCAACTCCAGGGCTTGTGACCCCAGCGGATGCTGCAGGGCTACAAAGGTGTCCAGTTTGAAGTGCCATTGTATTTATAGGGTCTCTGCACGTGGCTCATTTTGTAGCATCCAGGTGGTTCTTTGTAAAGGACCATTTCTGGGGAATTTGTGGTGCTGTGCACAGTCCACTCACATTGGTCTTAATCAAATGCTGTTCAGTGTCTTGCCTGAAAAGGCCTTACTTTGTGGCAGAGGAACATTGGTACTATAGGGCCAAATCCTCAGCTCAGGAAAACACCACATCTTTTTTAGAGTTTTAATTTGTGGAGGATCTAGCCTGTGGTGCATGGTCACAGAGACAGAGCCACTCTACTCTGGGTCCTGTTTACTGATATGCTCCAATAGCAACACAACATGATCAAATGGAAACAGAGCCAGGGGAACAGTGGTGCCCATGGATACCTGTTAACAGGCAGGAGCTGAAGCACAGTTACCATCAAAGACACTACTGTCCTCTGCTTTGCTCTGCAGCACTTCAATCTCCCTGCTAACAGGACTCTGCCTTCCAGCTGAAGAGTGACTGATGGTTGAAATAACAGTCCCAGTTTATTCCAGGTATGCCAGTGACCTGCATGACCTGTAGGAAGGATAAGGTAAAGGCAATCAAAGCAGCACACTCCCATAGCCTCTAAGGGCTATAAAAATGGAAACATTGGAAACAAGCTAGTAGATATATGAAATGAGGTTGGGGGTTCACTGTTACCTGCTAATAGGCTAAATCAGGAGTTCAGCGAGACTGAGATTTGACCCAGCAAGAGAAAGGAGATGAGTAAGAAATGATCAAAAGATAAAACTGGTATTTCCTTCATGTTATGCTAGAATCACTCTGTTCAAAAAGCCTCCCGAACCATGGAGAGCTGGGGCGGGCAGGGGTGAAGAGGTGGGTTATGGTGATGGAAGGGTATTGTCATTACATAAATTGGAACTGTTCAAGTCTGTTTAACTGTTTAGTGCCATATCCTATTTGTCTTTTCTGAGCTTACTTTGCAGTGGAATGGGGGAAATTGTGCTGACAGCACAACTGGTTGTTTGGCTGTTTCTTTTCTCTGTGTTTCCAGAAAATTAAGCAGTGTGTCCTGCCTATGCTATGTTCAAGGTTTGGCAAAGGGCTTTTGCTGGGTTTGGCACCCTTTTGGCCAACACTTAATCCTGTTCCCTTTTTGTACTGTCCTCCTGTACTAAAATGCAGTGCTCAGACTAAGTAACAGTAAAGCTATTCGTGATTTACCAAGGAGCAAGGACACTCTTAGTCTGTGGCCAGTTTCTAGCAAAGTGTAGTTCTCAAGATGAATTGAGGTCCTTGTCTTCACAAGGATTACTGCATGGTGGACTCAGAAATTATATCTATCAGCTAAGTGCTGTTCAGAAAGCAATAAAACATTCACTTTAAAAATCATGAAGCATGAAATAGATATTATTTCACTGGCACAGGAAGGGGGAATACTAGGAGATCCATGAAATGACTGCACATTGTTAGCTTCTGTGAATACAGTGACATTTGGAGACCTCTGGGATTCATTTGAAATAAACAACAAAATAAGACTCCTATACTATATGCTTGTCAAAGCCAGGTGTAGCAGTCAGCTAACATGCTTATCAGTCAGTCAGTGTACATGGAGATACTCTGCTTTCACACTGTCTGCTGATTGGAATTGGGCCCATGAAGAGGCCAGGTGATTAATCTGCAGGGGTTTATTTTTTCTGAGCTGTTAATGTCCTCTGTTTCAGAGCAACAGCCCATGGCTCATTAAGCAGGGAAGATTTGCACACAAGTGTGAAGGGCAGCACACAAAGATTCTCCACACATCTCTTGTTTGAGCCTCAGAGAGTTGAAAAATTAAGTACTGGAGAAAGTTTGCCCTGCACTGGGGCAGAACCAGTACTTTCTGAAAAGCAATGGTACTGTTAGAAAATCTGTATGTATTTCAGTCAATTGGGATAAAATCTAAAGCCACAACAGTCTTGTAAGGTGGTAGTGGACACTTGGTACTAGCCCAGAAATGCACAGCTGCCACTTCAGCTGACCTGCTGTGAGAATCATGCTCTTCTTAAGTCTGTTGCTCCAGTTCTTTGGTGATTACATCTCACTCTTGCTGTGTTCTTTCCACACATATTGTTGTGTACTATGGCATCTAATACTGAGAAAGTAAATAGGGCTGCTGAGCCCAACTGCCTCAACAGAAATACATCAAGGGAAATGAATACTCCGTCTGAAAGATTTTACAATATTAGATTAATCTTAAGGGGATCATCCCGAGGTTATTAGCCACCATTTATATTCTGTGTTGTACCTGTTTGCAAAATTAATTTCTGTCATCAACTGAAATATCTGAAAACATGTTGGTTTAGGAAAAATATTTTTTCTGACAGCATGGTGTTATGTGAGCATTAATTAATTTATTAACCCTAGTGACTTCCTTGAGAAGTAGGGAAGTATTTCAACTTTGTTTTTACAGACTGGGAAACATATTGCTCAGATGTATAGATTTAGATCTGCATATTCTAGTGTCTGCTAACTGCATTTGGCCCCGCTTACTTTCACTCAAGTCTTCATTACCTGGATTCCTGGTCATGGAGTAGCTGTGTCCTACACAGCTCCTGAGACCTCTCTGATTGCATCCTGTGAGCAAGTCCATGCTGGGAGGGAGCGTAGCAGTGAGGATGGGGTATTGGGGAAAAGGGGCAAGGAAGATAAGTGAACAACCGTCTTGCTTCAGGCTGTTAAGAAAGATGTACCAAGTTCCCATTTTGAACCTGGGAACCAGGAAAGGAGAGTGACTGCATGGGAGGGAGCAGACTGAGGGTCTTTGCTTCCATTCACCCATGTTCAGATCAGACAAAGGAAGACAGTAAGCCAATATTGGGAATACAGACAAAATCATGGGCCCAGACAAAAAATTTAATGGCTTCAGGAGCAGGAGACTGTTGTAAATTGTTGTAATTATCATGGACAACCAGGCCATTGCAAACAGGACTGCCCAGTAAAACAAACCAAAGCAGACCTCCCAAGACGACTTCCCAGTCCTATGGTGCAATCTTTCCTGCTCTACGGGTTGCTCTAAATGTAACTGTTACATTATTAGATATTTACCCATGATCTGGACTTCCACTGGGCTGTGGAATGCAGTGACAATGGGGGAAGGCTGAGAATGCCTGTGAGAAGGGAGAGCAAACAGGTTTCAAGAATTCCTGGGCTTTGCTATC